>NW_020955831.1:79421-102498 GCF_003031625.1 Empidonax traillii | reverse complement strand
GTTTGAAATGGTCTCACTCTGTTCAATCAGGAGAAAAAGACGGAAAGACAAAGTTTTAAATGCCTGTCATTTAAAGGGGTGCAGAGAAATGAGTCACAATTCTGGAAGGTCAGAGTACTTGCTAAGGAATTGGTTCCCACAGAGAAGATTCAAAATTCATTTTTTGCCACCATAAAAACAGGCTTCAGAAAGTTTAAAAACTCTTCTACAGCCATTGTGATACCTGGCTGAAAAGCTGAGGAGAATTTACAGGTGTTGGAAAACAGACAATTTAAAAAAATGCAAAAGTACACAGTTCAGGTAAAGGGTTCAGTGACGATAATTTTGCATTCTTCACTGGAGAATGCTACAAAAGGTGATGATAGTCCAGTAGGAAATAAAGAAATGGTATGTCAGACAGAATCAAACTAGGGACAGTAAAGAGGAGAAAGAAAGCCATAATATAATGCCAAGAGTTAAAATCGGAACTCGCACGGGTAGCTTTACTGCCTAATGTTAAACAAGAATATCAGCATAGTAGCATATTCAATATCTGTGGGAAAGAAGAAAATCAGTCAGGCAGCATACTATCAAGAAGTAAAATATACAGGAAAGACACAGCAGACCTTATCAGTAAATGAATAATGATGTTTGTTAAAGGAAGCTCTGTCAAGTAAGAATTAAAGAAGAGATCAGTATTAATATTAGCTAGTCAGAAAAAGTTCTTTAGTTCTTCTAAATTTTGCAGCAACAATAATTAGTTTAAATGCAATATCTGTGCAGGAGCAATAAAAGCCAAAATTACAAGATAGTTGTACTCAGTTAAATAAATAACAATAATACTCAGTTAAATAAATAAATAAATTAATTAATTAATAATAAAATGGAAATAAATACAACTGAGGGATATTGTTATAGAAAACTGAATGGGATAGCTGAGACTGTTAAAACACCATGGGTGGTGTGGGACATCATTTTGAAGACTCACAGCAAATGCACACATCCATTAAAAAGCAAATCTGTAACTGCAAGCAGCTACTAAAACCAAGAACACATCTTTCAAAAAAATGTTGTGTCTCAGGGAGGAGAATAGAAAGAACCGTAAAATCTATTTCATCTATAAAACCACAGAAAAGAAGACAGAAACCGAGTTTAAATAAACCTCTACAAATGAGCTAGTAATAATTGTCTTTTAAGACATCTGGAGGTAAAAGCCTGAGAGCAACTGCATAAAGCCAACCCAAAACTGACATATGGAAGTTCTCAGAAAAGATCACAAATGTAAAAGTGAATACAATTTTTGTTTTTAGTGAAGAATACCTGGGGATTGTTTTTATCCTGGAACCCTTCTTTATAGGGGACTCATGAGAGTATTAAATTAGCTATAGAAGCAGTTGTGGAACAAATGGACACAACAGTAACAAATCATTGGGATTGGCTGTTACATGGCCAAGAGACTGAAGGATGAAATAGGGGAACTATTATGATGTGCAATATTTTGCTTCAAACCACTGTGGCACAAGAAGGCTTGGAGGTACTCATATAACACTGACTTTTTTTCCCCCAAAGATCTCCAGGGAGTTTAGGGGAGCTAAGGATGGATATGACTGACATGCAGAGTCAAAACAGTAGGAGCAGAAATAATGGACTCAGAGAGAATATCCCATATTGAAAAAAAGAAATCATCACAGCTTTTTAAAAAACCTCCTATTTTGCAATGTTTTCTGAATTCTTTGAAGAGGTTAACATGCAGGTAAGTATGTAAGGATGGATTCAAAACAAAGGAGGGGAAGCTGTTTGTTGTGGTATGTATGATTAACCTGTGTACCTCTGATATAAAATGTGGACTCTCAAATTTTACAGAAGTTTCAAAGCAACAGGGCAACTTGCTGTAAGAAAAACACCTTGAGGGTTGTTAAATACAAAAACACCAATAAAACTAAAAATAATTAGAAACTTAGGAAATTTTATGGAGTATTGTTTCGCCTGGTTTTCGGATACCCTCCAGAATAACATGGTCATTCTTACATGCCTGCAGAAATACAACACATTTTCAAACTGCATAAAAGAAAAAGAAAAATGTTTATATGAGACAAAACTTCACAGTTGTGGATATGGTTTTGCACCTATGCGGTATTTATACTACATATGGTGGGATTAGAATCCATGGGCAAGAAAAGAGGTGCAAATTAAAAAGCTGCCATGATCTTCTGCAGACTCGTACAAGTATTCTAATATGAATTTGCCTTATTAACAACTTTTAACAGTTAATTATTTTGACATAGGTATCAAGGTTTATGCTTAATTAGTTTCTAAGGTGTGGGATATACAAAACTTCAATAAATTTATAGAGAGAAGTAAGTAACAATCCATCTAATCATACACAGAGCATGAAACTCTAAATTAGCATACTTCTGAAAAGCTTCATGTAAACCTATTAATGTGAAACATAATAAATTTTTGGTGGATGATCACTATTTTGAGGCTGCAAGTATTTTCAAGGACAGGTATAATCTTCTGGGCCAAGACGCAATAAAATCCATTTCTGAGTATCATAACAATAATGTTTAGCATGAGCTAGCTCTGTCTTTGGTACATGGAAGTTACTGGAAGGGTTATAACCTTTTGTCATTTGAAGGCATTCACCAAGTTTCCCTTAACAATATAGTATCTCACAAATCATTTCTATAGTGTAAATGAAATGAACTCTTAGGCTCAGGTTGGTCTTGTGGAATGATTATATATTTCCCCTAAAACATTGAACTCATAATTTCAAATTGAGCTTTATATAATTTAAAAAACAAGGAAATTCTATTTCTTTTTATAGTATGCTCTTCATTTTCTAGAATCTCAGTTCCTTGTATAAAGGATTTTTCAAATTAATACCTTCAGTCATACTTATTTGAAAATCAGTGCTTTGGAGTACTACATACTCTTAGGAAATCTGGGCGGGTTGTCGTTGACATCCGTGAGAGTAATGTTTACAGTGGTAGTACCAGCTAGTCCTCCCAGTTGTCCTCCCATGTCCTTGGCTTGGATTAGAACTTGATATTGCTCCTTCACTTCTCTGTCCATATTTGGCAAAGCTGTTCTTATTACACCTACAAGAAGAAATGGAAAAGAGAAGGAACAAATAAACAAAGGGCGCTTACAATTTAATACTGGATCTCTTGGACCAGGAATAGAATTCTTCTGAAAGAGTTGATAAGAGAAGAGTTGGAGTTCATGAAGAAACACAGGTAAATCACTCAGGCTTTTCAAAAGTGTGTTTGTCAACTATTCAGCCACTCAAAATGGCTGTTTCGTCTTTTCAAGCTGAGATGAATAGGTGAAAGACAATGGTGCTTTTTCACTAGGGATACAATTGGTGTGATAGTTTCACCACATCAGAGATGAGGAACACTTCCTTGCACAGAGTACAAAAAAGGTGAACAGATCTGGTGGCATTGTATTTTGGAGTCTACATCTTCAATTGTCTCCCACTTGCTAACAAATTTAAACTACCTTAGGCCAAGACAATATTCCTCTCTACAAAAGGAGGTTTTTATTAGAAGTCTCTTCTTTTGCTTGAGAAATTTTTCTTGATATAACACAAAAATGCAATGAAAATCTGAGGCATTTCCTTAAAAGAAAGTAATTAAAATATCAGGGTAAGACATTATCCCAATGACTCTTAATCTTCAGTGATTTGAGACAGATGATATCTAAGTAGGTATGTCGTAATATCCCTTCTGATATGTTAAGAATGTATAGGATAAAAAAGACTTAGAGAGAAGAGGGAAAGAGCAAGAGGTGCTACTGAATACAAAAATTAGCTTATAAGGTCGCATAGAGCTCTAAGCTTTTCGGTACTCAAACCATTTTCTTGAAATAAAATGTGTAGGAGAAAATGCATTTCCTGTCAAAATTTTACAAGTGTATATAGCATTGAAAAATGCTATATGTTCAGCAATAGTTTTCAGAAAATGGCTCGGTTCACTTTGGTGCAGATAACATGCACAATTGAAAGATAAACAAACTGGAAGTATGATTCTTCCTTGTTATTATGGATTTAGACAGTATTATTTACTAGTATTAAACCATTTGAGATTAAAAGCAGTTTTTCTACTCTGGTGTTATAATGGGTCTGAAATGACATGAGATAAATTCTAAGGATCATTCTTATCTTTATAGCAACTAACCACTGCTCTGTTAACAAATAAGAATAGGAACCATTAGCTTATAGCACTTTTTCAGAGTCTAGAAATAACTTTGACCTAAATCTGCTATTTCTGGGACCTATCAAAAATTCCCACTGAACCGAACTGTATAACAATTTTCTTTCTCTCCACAGGTAACACACTGATAATGACAACCTATTTAGGAACCACCATTTTCCTTCCTCATTTTCCTTCCTGGCATATACTGTCCTGCTTGCAGTTGTTCCAGAACAGAAATATTGAATTATAAACCTGCAAAAATTTATCCATATTCATGTGAGATTCATGAAAAAAGGTAATTTTTGTAAATAAGATGAACATTATTAGGTTTCCTCTTGAATCTCTTAATCCATAATTTGGCCCTGTGGAGCCTATGTGTTCCACAGTATTTTATAGTATCTTTGGTATGCTCACTTTAAAGAGAAAAGAGCTATAAGAATGAAAGACCTCCTGTGTTACATTAGCAATACAAAATAACATAGAATCATAGAACCACAGAATGCGTGAGTTGGAAGGGATGTATCAGAATCATTGAGTCTAACTCCTAGCCCTGTGCAGGACAGCCCAAGAATCACATCATGTATTTCAGAGCATTGTTCAAATGCTTCTTGAACTCAGACAGGCTTGATACTGTGACCACTTCCCTGTGGAGCCTATTCCAGTGCTCAGACACCCTCTGTGTGAAAAACATTTTCCTAAAATCTAACCTAAACTCCCCTGAGTCAGCTTCAGACCATTTGCTTGGGTCATGTCACTGGTCATGAGAATTGGCACCTGCCCCTCCCATTCCTCTCCAGAGGATGTTGAAGACTGAAGTGATGTCTCCCCTCAACCTCCTCTTCTCTAGAATTAACAAACCAAGTGTCCTTAGTTGCTCCTCATAAGGCCTCCCCTCCAGATTCTTCACCATCCATGTGGCCTTCCTTTGGATGCTCTGTAAATAGCTTAACATCTACACACAATATTCAAAGTGAGGCCACACCAGTGTGGAGCAGAGTGGGACAATCATCTCCCTCAGCCACCTGGCGATGCTTTGCCTGATGCCCCCCAAGACATGGTTGGCCCTCCTGGCTGCCAGAGCACTGCTGACTTATATTCAACTTGCCATAGACCAGGACCCCCAGGTCCCTTTCTGCAGTGCTGCTCTCCAGCATTTCATTCCCTAGTCTATACCCACAACCAGGATTGCCCCATCAGAGGTGCAGAATCTGGCACTTTCCTTTGTTAAACTTCATACGGTTGATGATTGCCTAACCATCTAATTTGCTGAGGTCTCTCTGCAGGGCCCCAATGCCCTTCAAGTGAGTTGACAGCTCCTCCCAATTTAGTGATGTCTGTAAACATACTTAGTATTCCTTTGAGTCCTGCATTCAAGTTATTAATGAAGATGTTGAAGAGAATTGGGCTGAGGATTGAGACCTGTGGAATTCCACTAGTGACGTCAGTCTGATGTTACCCTATTCACAATAACTTTGTGCCCAATCTGTGAACCAGTTACTCACCCAGTGCATAACATGGTTATTCAGCTCTGTGTTGGGCATTTTGTATCAAAAAGCAGCATCTAAAGTTTTACTCAAGTCCAAAAAGATTACAGAAGAAGATTACAGAAAAAAAATGGAACACAGAGCAGCTTGTGAGGAGAAGATGCAGTTTATCTGGTTGATATATCTGTTCTAGGTACAACTATGTGATTTCCTCAGAAATATTTCACATGGTTTTCAGAAAATGAAGAATGGGCTATCACTGTAGTAGAAAAGTTCCAAATCACCCACTGCTTATTCCTGTCTGGAAGTGTAAGGCCATTCTATATATATTTTTTGTAAAGAACTCTTTATCTTCAGGAAAAAAAAAAATTCAACAAGACTAATTTTCATGTCTAGCAATTTGTAGGTAATTTCCCTTTTTCTGCCTACTCCATTTCAAAAACCTTAGACAAAACCCTGAGAACTATTATTTTCTCCAAAATCATTGGTCCATAAGGACAGAATAAATGTGATTTAGAGTTATCTAACCCCCAAAATAGAAAAATAAAGTAGATGTAAAAACACATGGGAAAGAAAGGGCTATAAATGTTGTTATTTTAACTTCAGTTTCATAAAGAATACCCAAATTTGAATCAAGGGCTTATTATAATATAGAGGTCTTATGTGCATGTAATGATATTCTGAGTGTTTGTACATTCTCCTATCTTAAGATTTTACTGTAAAGATTATTCAACTACAGAACTGAATAAATTTGGGGTTTTTTGTCTTTTCAAATGTCATCAATATCAAATGTGCAGAAATGTATAGTCTTTATGAGACTGCTGAAAACTGCAAATATTATGTATGAAACCTGGGCCAAAAGATGTGCTTTGCAAAGTTATTGACCCATAATTCAACAGGGAATCATTCACTTACATGGAAGAGAAAATCCAAGTTTCAGAAAAAACCTTCAGAATAATTGTTACCAACAATACTCCTGCTGACACCAGTTTGGATTTCAATAGTGTAACTGAGGTCAGAAGATGGACTACAATACTGAATCTAAAAAACCTAGAGACATATAACCGTAAATAAGAATATCGACCTCATAAGCACATCAGAAAATTGGGTGGAAAGGACATTTTAATGGTGGAAATATACTTTTTCATAATAGAACAGTATTTGCAGAGGAAAGATAAGAGAGGTTATCTGTTTTAAGACAAGTGTTTTGTGTTAAAAAAGCCCTCAAATTTAAATCAGAAATTTACGGCATTATAAAGTACTCCCCACATATCAAATTGGAGAACTTAGACTGTGTCAAATAGTTGCTCTCCAGAAGATACTGTCATGTGTTTAACCTCCCTGAAATAGCAAAAAAGCTTGCTCTCCCACTTCCACGTGGTTTGCTTATCTCCAGCAAGAAGATGGGAAAAGATTAGGTCAGTAAAGAAAAGGAGTAAAGGGTCAGCTGTGTCACTTAGACCCATAGAGGGTAAAAACTATTTAAGTGCACTGGTTTTCTATCAGAGTAAATGTTTATCACCTATCAGGGATGATTTGAGAAAGAAGTATAAGTCCTGGGCTTGACAAACAAAACCCTATTCCACATATAAAATTAGGGTCAGTGGTTTCACCATCACTGCTTTGCAATGAATTCTTGATGTAGTAATAGAAAATTCTACAAACGTGTCAGCTTTTGAGTGGTAGCAGCTAAAAAGAAAACAATGTTTGGAACTGTTTGGAAAGGAATAAAGAACAGAAGTGTTATGATTAAACCGCTGTATACATCCATATCTGCTGCCTTCTTGAATACTGTGTGTCCTTTCTTGTCCTGATCAGTGTTATGGAATGGTTTCTGTTTAATTATGTCTTCAGTATAGAAAAGGGGCAATGGGGAACAATATGGGTCTATAAGGTCATGTGGAATAGGAATAAGTAAGAATTAACTGTTCACTGTCTTGTGCAATGTGTGAATTATGAAACAAGTTAGGAGGTGTCACTATTTCCAGAAAGCAAGAGGAGCTGGTTCTTCACGAAAATAAACCTTTGCCATGGAATTTCTATTAATTTGGTGTACAGATACCATGCTTCTGGAATGGACTATTCAACACAACTGGGAAGTAGGAAATTTATAAAGGAGAAATCCTTTCAGAGTTTTAGTTACTTCGACACTGCTAGTCACCCAGGAACTTTGTAGGAAGTTCTTGAAGACAGGAAGAGGGTGCATCACTAAACACTAATTCTTCATCCTTCACTAGAACTAAGCAGGCCATCCCTTTTGGAAGCATTATATGGGATAACACGGATTTTTGGTGTGACTCAGTATGAATTTCTTAGGTCCCTTAAATAAATACAAGGATATGTCTCAAAATTGTCACTAGAATGCAAGAGATGGTGAAACAAGCCAAGAACAATGCAAAAACTGCTTGTCCATCTACTGGCAGTTCTGAGTTTGTCATTTGGTACCCAAATGGTTTTCTTCCCCTTTTCTGTTGAAACACTCAGGGTAGATATCTGGTGGTAAAACACTGCAGTGAAAAACTACTGTGTCATCTCCTCAGTTATAAAATAAAGAATTGGAAATGCTGGATCTGTAGTACTACCCAAGACTTCTGGATTTTATAACAAATCATTAAGCACCATCCTATGCATTATTATTCAAATCCTGTTAATTTCTACAGTCATTGCTAGACCAATACGTAACTCTCATAATGTGAGCTTTTCACTGTAAAACAAGTGACAGCATATTATTGTTACTTGTAGAAACATGAATCCATATGCTTTTTTCTGGCCTAGCATTTTAAGGTATGCTGGGCTACTGTTTTATAAATCTTCCTCTACAGCTGTGCTTATTCTTTTATCACGGGAGTAACTCATTAAAGATAATAATAGGCATACAAACACCAGTTTTGTGTGATGTTCCAGGGCTAGTAGGGTGTAGGCCATCACTTATGGTTGACGCACTACTGAGTAACAGATGATAATATATATCCTTCATAGTGTCATGGGAAAATTAGTTCTTCTTTCGTGTACTAGTAACAATCTTTTTATTGAAACTTGTACTAAAACTCCAATTTTAGCTCCAGTAAAGGGTTTTTTACTGTTGAATTCATACTCATTCTTACAAAACTGAAAAGAAAAAGTAAGTATAAAGGTAAATACTTCTTTTTCCCCAGACACATGAAGAAGTCTCATTTCAGTTTGAAAAGTAAAATTGCTCAGTGGAAATTGCAATGTGATTATTAGCTCCTGCTAATTGGAGCATGCAACAATGGTATGTGTAACCTATTGGAGATATTGCATTAACAGCCTTATAAGGCCCATACCAACAAAATGATAATTGATCAGGGCTAAAGGCTCTTTTACACACAATCTGACATTCAAGTACAGCTTCAATAGAATTCCTTAGCTAAAATACTAAATATAGAAATGAGAATGACATTTTGAAATGTAGGACAAGATACCAAATTAACATGTCTACCAAACTCCCAAATATTTCAGTCTCTTTAAAAATACTATCCTTTTCAGCTCACACATCCAGTAACCCCAGACAAAGATAGCATGCCCCAGGAAAAGAGGAGGGCAGAAGATGATTAGCTGCTCCACAGTCTCAAATTATTTCACTATAGCAAAACAATTATGGATGGAGAATTTCTGAATGTAAGTTCAGCAAGTAAAAATTCTGAGAAGACACAAGATACAAAACTGAATTTTCAGGTGGAAAAAGCATACAAAAAAAGAATATCAAACAAACTAACTAAATAGAATGCATGTAGCAGATAATGCTCTATCTATTGAGAATTAAAAACATTAAAAATAGCTGTTCAAAGTAGATTTATTTTAGCTGTTCTAGGACTGATGGAAGGAGAATGTTTCTTTTATTTCTACAACATACTTCAACATCATACAAAAACTAGTCAATACTCATAACTGGATCATGTGAAAAGTTGCTCTCCTGGATTTGGACCATATCAACCAGATCTATTGATAATGCCTACATGAATCAAAAAACAAAGTTTAAATCTTTCATGTCGCTGACAAACTATTTACCTGTCTTGGGATCAATGGAGAAATATGGTTGCCCCTGAAGAATGCTGTAAACCACTCTAGCACTGTTTCCATAAGTGGGATCATCAGCATCTGTTGCCTTTACTTGAAGCACATACGCTCCTGCAAAGAAACACAGGTAATCACATTTTCAGCATAAAGCAGTGATCAGGGAATTTTCAGACATGTTAGTCTTGTTACTCATGGATTCTGTTGCAAGTGCTGTTCCACTTCCATTGGAAACAAGGGGAGAATAAAGCAGTTAGTTCTCATCTCCATGCTAGGAACCATCTAGGTAATAGCTGAGGCATAAAGGGGAAGAAAAGTAAATGAGTCCACCATCCAACGGTACTTATAAATAGTTTATAATGTAAGCATTATTTGCAAAAACTTTTTATGAAACACATAGTTAGGTGTTGCCGTTAAGTCATGATGGTCCAATAAGAAACACACAAGAAGGCTGATTCAGGGCAACATAAGAAAAGGCTTTTTTTATTAAAAATCCCAGCTCCTTTTATATCATTGTCAAAAAGTAGCAAGCAAGCAGCAAGCAAGTAGCAAGTAAGTAGCAAGCAAGCAAGCAACAAAATCCTAATTGGCACTCATCATTACTGATACACTTGGTAGCAACCGTGAGACACCTGGAGATGTACAAGGACAAGGCTGTGGTTCTCACATACCAAATCTACAGACTCACAGTCCACTCTCATTCTCCAATTAACCTATGTGTAAAACTTATCTTCAAGGCCACACTCGAAAGTTTCCCAAGTCAATCTTCTCTTCCAGGGAGCAAACAGACCTACTGTTAACCCCTACAGTTAGGCTTTCCCATCAGCTTTGAAGAATTATTTCCTATAATCTTCTGTGCAACTGAATGTTGGAATTTTCAGTATTCACTCACTGAGCAAGTGAGGGTTGGCTACATAAAAAATGGCACAGGGGTGAGGGTAATCCCCAACATTTTTGTTTTAAGAAACATAGTACGTTTTGAGGTCATTTGATGTTTTTCAAGAACACCCATGGAATACTGCAAAAGCTTCAAGACTGGTACTTTTCTTCAGTGAAAACTGGCAGGTTTCAAAGAATGTTCATGATCTGAAATTAACTTTAATGGACTTGTCAAGGTTTATTTCTGGGAGAGCCTCACTGAGAGATGTTCCATGTAAAAGGTCTTATGACTTAGTCAGGAAAGTAACTGATAGCAAAGGTGACTGTTCGGAGAATATTTTTTTCAGTGCCTACCCCCCTAGTCTAATCATACGAGGACTGACATTGGTGTTGAAAGGTTTGGAATTAACATTGTAAAAATACTTGCTGCATGATGGCAGGTCATATAAGACGTCTCCTGTTACAGTTTATTGAACAATAGAGGATGGAAAGGCATTCCAAGAGACAATCTTTCTGTCTTCTGAAGAAAATACGGAAATATAAGTGTTGTTTGACTAACAACTTTTTGGAGTTAATGGGCTGATCATGTTTTTAAGCTGTTTCATTAAAATCAACTTCTAAAAGAAAGGAAATATTAACAAATAATAAGTGAATGAATTACATAAACCACTGAGATGAATTCAGTTATCTACAACCCTGAGGTTACTCTTGATTTTCTGGATGGAAGGTGAAGAATGATACATATTGGAGAAGACCAAAGTCCAGTCTCAGTATAACAACTGTGGAAGTAGCGCCTACCTGAACACTCATATCTTTATGTAACACATAACCAAAACTGAATATACATTAAATAGGTTAGGCAAGACCAGCCAGAGGAATACATTTTCTTACAGGAATGAGAGACAGAAGACATCTAATAACTGTAAAGCATTTAATGGCCTTCATCTGTTCCTGTCCATAAGGAATCTTTAAAATAGGATGCCCCATTTCTAGTCCTATCTGCTGCTCCAGAAATTTAAGTAGCCATAGCAATAACTTAGTTCTACTCCAGTAAATAAGACAGACAAGGAAAAGGTAGCTTTCAGATTTTCCCCACTTCCCTTGAAAAACTGTACATCACTGTAATGTGCCACATTTGGACTCTTATTGTTGTGGAAGAAAAGGCAAGATCGGGATCAAGTACATTGACAAAACATTCCATATCCACTTACTGTACAGCACAACACTGCTTCCCAGTATACACTCAATTGCCTTCCTTCATTGATACAGTATTTCACTGTCTTTCGAACCTAAAGAGTTCAGTGTACTTTTCCCACTAAAAAAAGAGAACTACTTTCTAACACAGTTGTTGCCTGTTTAACTCCTTACCAAATTTTTTGGTCTTCCACTGTGTTCTGGTCTTAGGTGGATAGTGTTTTTCTCCTCTCTTGAGCAAAGCATCATATTCCCAGATGCTGAGGTTTGAACTGGAAATATGTGACTGAGTGCTCTCTGAAAAGTGGACTGCTACTGGACTGGTTTAGGACAATAGCCTGTATTTTTGCCAAAGAAAGGTGGTGCTGTCACACATTCCCAATTCTCTCCTTGAGCCAGGATTTACGTTTCTGATGATGCCACACTGGTTACTACTTAAGGTAACTGATTTTACTTTGTCTTCTGAGTACTAATTGATATAATTTTATTTTAGAATTCTACCACGTAGGCATTCACATGCACACCATGCCCCACTGTTGCTTCTCCGTGTGTCTGTGTACCAATTATGCACAAGTAGGCATTTGAAACACCACAGGTGAATCCATATCTGTGTCTGACTTCTCACACAAAAATGTGAAGCTACAATTGAAGGAAGCAGACAGTGGCCAACGAACAGCCTGAAAATTCTGCAGCTGTCTGAAGTGTCTGATGATCCCTGCACAGACAGATTATTAGTTGCCTAAAAAGATAATTTTAGATATTCCTGGGTACATGCTCCAGGTAATCCAAACTTATTATGCAAAAAAGAATTGTTGATTTACAAGCTAAGTTTTATTCAGGCAAATATACAAAGTCATATTTTATCCTGATAAACAGCAGAGACTGAATATGAAAAATAACCCATTTCATGTTCACAACACTTTCAACTGTATTAATTCTAATGTCAGATCTTTTACAGCTACAAAATAACAGGTAAAGCTTATATTTTTATGAGAGGTCGGTCATGTTTGTTGGTTTTGGTTTGTTTGTTTTGTTTTTGTTTTATTGCAAAGCATGGAACCAATATATTTGTTAAAGTACATTCTAAAAAGTAATTATTTTTTTCCAGGCAATAATATACTACAATAAATCTTTAATGCACAATGGTAGTGATGGAGGATCACATAAACTATAGTTCATGACATTTTAATTAAAAATATGCACTTACTGTATGAAGTAAAAAAATGAACAAAATATATGATACAATAGATCTCGTTGTTTAGAAATACCTTATACAACAGTCAACATTTAAAAATACTTAAAATCTTAATTTTTGATGTGCATTGAACACATACTTTTAAAGACATTATAAAATGCAGGAAAAAAATGAATGATGTACTGAAGCAGTTATTTACATTTTAGAAAGGAAAAAAAAATAATGTTAAACTGTTCACACAGCAGAAGAAATGTCATGGAATTTAAAGATTGTATTTTTAAAAAAACAATATAGATGATATTGAGGACTACTGTAACTTGTACTAATCTCAGCAAACATACTCACCTGAATTTTACTGTGGCTAAAATTAAAGGAGATTCAGCAAAAACTGTAAAATGGGTCCCTATCTATAAGTCATTGGCCAAACTGAGTGAAATAGAACTAAAAGAAATACTTTATATCAGAATAACTGAAGGGAACAATAAGAACTCTGAGTTCATACCATAATAGAAATGTTTATGAAATATAGATTTGAGATCTAGAACTTTTTTTTCTGACTGACTGTCATTGGTAAAAATGCTACTTTGCCAAAATCAAAAGAATCTTTGAAAGAAGAGCAATATTGAAGAAATCTCTTCCCATTCAAGGAGCATTAGAGAGAAATTTCAAAATTTTCTAATTTTCTAATACTTGCAGTTTGAGATTTTCATATTGTTTATGAATGACTAGTCAAAATTTGTTTAAAAAATTGCTCCAAAAATTCATACCCTCCCAAATTTTAAAACAGAGTATTTAATTTAATATTTTTCTTCCCTTAAATATTTTTCTTATGAAATACTAAAGTATTGACCTTTTGTACTATTTTAACCTGGAAACATTTTGCCATCACCAAAGGGTAGGTGGGATATCTTGCTGCATGTGGAGCTATTGTACCTTTCAAAGTAATCAAGCAGGAAATCTGAGTTTCTGATGTTTAGTTTGTTGACCTCTTAAGCATGACCAAGACTACACAAAACTCAGTCAGGACTATGTAAAATGATTATTACATTGTAAAGGAAAATGAGATGATTCAAGACTATGAGAATAATACAACAGACTTATTTAGACGTGATTCCTGGAAAAAAAAACAAAAAAACATAGTCAATAAAATTGCAAGGACAATCTAAAAAGGACATGGAATTTGTCACATCTTTTCTCATTAAGATCAACTTTAAGATCATTTTTCTCATTAAGATCAACCGAGCCTGCAAATCCCATTAAGTTTGGTTACAAATACCGTAATTCTGTTAAGCAGTAGCAGTACATTTTGTTCCACAGAAAACAAGAGTGAGCTGCTTTGAGGTTTTTAAGAGGTAAGAGAAGACTGGATGACAACATTAAATTTTGAGGATAATTGAAAAAGGAAGGGATTCTGAAAAGAGAGAAGGACTTCAGCACATTGCAAGTGTTCCATAAGCTCTGGCTGGATCCTCTCTGCACTCCATGGAGAGCAGAAGTTCCATCAAATTAGTTGACTCAGGCCCTTGTCCCCACAAATTTTTAATATCTTCAGTAAAAGAGATCCCACAACTTCTTTCGATGCTCCTGTCTTTGGGATCCTGTCAAGCAGATTCCTGAACAAGTTCAAGTCTTCTCTTTTGAAATCCAAGGCTGCAATTTTGTCATTTGTTTTGCTCATCGTTTTCCTGTCTTTTATTAGTAGGAAATGAGTATGTGACATTGTATGTGTATATTCATAGAATTACTTTTTGTAATGGACTACAAAGGTACTTCCAGCTACTTCATGGTGAGTGAAGACATGATTTTCTTGTAGAGTTAGAAGAGTTGTCATTGTCTTGCTGTATAATCTCTCCCTTCCCACATGTATGATTTAGTGTTTTTTGTCACTCTACTGTGAGATGTTAATACCTAGTACTTTTGAAAGAAATCAGATGATTGTGAAAATATTTTTATATAGGTAGAAGGAAGGAAGAACACAGCTGCAGGCACAGAAACTCACTACTTTGCCCAATATTACTCCTAAACAGTTCCAAAAATAGCACATTGGCAACCCAAACAGCATACATCTTCTTTTCAGAATTCAAGTAAAAAACTAATCAATGCATGCTATACTTGTGGTTTCTTTTCTTCTTTCTTCAGTTTTCCTTTTTTTTTTCTTTTTTTTTCTTTTAGGTTAAAAAAAAAAAAAGAAAAGGAAAAGTGAGTTTATGACTCACTGCATCACTACATTGCAATTCAGATCAGGACATCCTCTGTCTCTATAAATATTCCCCTGATCTGGCAGTTTTAGCAAATCCCCAGTACCAGGATGACATACACATCTGTAAAGAGAGTTGCTGACATTGCCCTTTTGGGGCTTATCTTCTATAGAAAAAATTACCAATAATAAGTTTTGAAGACATACTCCTGAAGCTGACTCCCACAGAAGTAATGTGAGAAAGGCATGTTTTACCTAGAAAAGTCAGTTTCCAGTTTATGTATTCATGGCTGTGAAGCCCTGATAATAGCACAAGCTTGCTGGTTCCATCAATATCTTGAATACTAGACACAATCATGGAAGAACTCTTTTCTCCTGTTTTGCATTCCAGACATCACCCTGAACACATATATATATATTTCTCTCAGCTGTCAGAAGCAGCCATGTCCACAAAAGCAGTACTGCCATTCCCTGTTGTAATTGATGAAGAATGGCAGTCTTTTGCTAACAGTTTTGTTGTGCTGGTAGCTAAAAGCAGCTGTTATAAGTCACAGCATTTAGTGCATAATCAAGCATGTTTCTAGTATCTCTGGAATAACATTTGATTTACACTGGCAACAATCAATGGAGTATGAAAGTTGGCTTTCTTTTTTCTTCTCCTGGTCATCCCTGTCTCCCATGTCCCTCATGGATGATGAGAGTAAACAGAACAAACCTACTGCTGTGGGGGGTTTTAGCTAATTATTTAGAATAAAAATCAGTAAGAAAATTCTTTTCTTTTTTGGTGATTTTTTTTTTGTTTTCTTTTGTTTTGTTTCTTTTTTTGTACCCTCATCTGTTGGGGTCAGCCAGAGTTAAGCCGTTAAGAGGCATACAATCCAGCTAAGCTAATAATGACTCTGTTATTCATTTAATATTTATTTAATTTTTTTATTAATTTAAGCTATTCATTTATTTTTAAAGACATTCAGCTGCTTACACAGTCTCAAGGCTGTAATAGTGTTTGCAGAGGTTACACTTCTGAAGAAAATGAGGAGCTTGAAATAGCAGCTAATAGTCTATACCCAATATACACATAAAGAGGTGGCCTGGTAAAGTAACTGCTGGAAATAATGCATAAGGGGAACAGCACAGGAACCAATTAGTAAATTCTAAGCTTAATATCTATCCATTTGAGAAATACAACTCTTGAGAGTGATTTTTCCTTTCAATTTTCAAGTCTGTGGATTGTTTTTGTCTTGCTAATATGACAGAAGTTCCTCTTACATATATGAAATCAAGCAAATAGAAAAATCTAGCTTTGACTTCTGCTTTTACTATCTTGACAACCTGATGGGTTTTAAGGTCATGACTCAACAGGGACTTCACTTTGCCAGTATGCCTTCATGGCTAGGATACCAACTGTGCTGGAAAAAACCTCTGCTGTAGGTGTTTCCATGCTGATAAAAGAACACTTTTGCTGCCTTGGTTTATATTTTGCAGGGAGGTGATCTAAATTGTATCAGAAGACATCAATCCTACTAGTGCCAGAGGAAGTATTCAGAAAAGGAGATGTTTTAAGAAGTCCAGGAAATGACATTCACTTTTCTCAAGAGCTTCTGGAGATTCTTAAGGACTTGAAATTGTGACACTCCTCCTGACAAGCCCCACTCTCCTCCCTCCTCCCCCCAAAAATAAAATAAAGTATGCCAAAAATGTTAGACATCACATAAAGAACTCAGGAGAAAGCATGTCACAGTGTAGTTCCATTATCATACTGTTTGAAGTTTTCATGAGCTGGAGTTTCATACATCAATTCTTCAAATGTCAGATAATTTATTCAGAAGGTAGTAATAAGAAAACTTGAGTTTTACGTAGGATGCAAGAAAATAGTGTGAAATAAATGTCATTCATACTGAATGTCAGGTAAAGGGGCCTAGTTTTGAATATCAGTAGATGTCCTGATGCTATATAGAAGCTGGTATGTTTCACTGGTTTTTATTGGACCCGATTAGAAATCATTTAATTCTCTCATCACCCAGGTAACTTTAGCTGAGCAAATTTACTTCTACACCAGAATTTGGTGGAAAAAAAGTATTTGTAGTTTTGAATGAAAGAAAGAATTTTATCAGGACTTTTTTTTCCAATTAAATATCATGCACTTAGGATAAAATTTTGGTAACCAAATTTCATATTTATCTGGTATGATTTTAAGGGAAGAGATTTGGAGAGATTGATGACTGATCACTTATAAAGTTTGCTTTCCCTGTATCACGTGTCTTCCTACCTACATAAAGTGTGGCTAAATCTTTCAAGAAGGATGTAGAGCAGTCTTAATGAACATTTTTTTCCTTTGTAATTTTTTTCATATTTACCTCTTTTCTCCTACTCAACGTCTACAAATATCCTGAGAGCGAACTTAAATTAGGAAGAGACATGATAATGTGCAAAAAGAATCTCAGAACACATCAGTGACTTCTACAGTCTAATATGCAATGGAATTCTCTCTGAAAGATGCTGACTTTAATTATTTAATCAGAATATTGTTTTGAAAATTTTCCTTCTACTTGAAGATCAAAGCCCTGAAGAATCCATAGAATTTTACTCTATACATTTGCATTAAAATTTAAAACGTAATCTGATTCATTCAGTGACTTAATTCATAATGTCAATACTATTCTACATAATTCTCTACAATATCCAACTATACTAACCTTCTGTGGTGATAGGAGACAGTAACCTCATATACCCATGGTAGGGGTATTGACTATACCATGGTAGGGGTTTCAGGATTTGGAATAATATGGATATCCTTAGACTTGACAAAAGGTTCCCCTCCTCCAAACTCATCTGAAAAAAAAAGAAACCTGGCAAAAGAGGTATTTTTACTTAAAGTAGCATCAGGTACAGCCTCCATCACAAATGCTATTTCAGAAAAAGATGGAAGAAATCCAGCATCTGAAAACACTCAGGATAATGCGCCCCTATGTAAGTCCCAGTCTGATTCCCACTAGTGACTGATTTAAACACTGAAACATATCCTTTCCAAATATCTCTTACCTTTCACCACAATAACTGGGCAAATTATTCCTACAACAAAGGAATTAACTTTTTTTTTCCTACAGAAACAGTATAAGGAGTTGTGAACTGAAGGGAGACAAAGATTTTTGACGGATGAACAGAGACAGCTTGCACAGAGTTGATTGTGGTGACTCCTCCTCAGCAGGGCTTTCTGTTCCCTCCCAGAAATCCCATCCATGTTGTAGGAATGACCCAGCGACTTATAAAGGTAATAATTCACAGCAGTTTAGTGGACTTCACACGTGCAGCTGAATCATCCTTTCAGCAGAAAATCTTGAGAGAGAGTGGGAACAGGCAACTGACAACAGAAAACCATGCAGGCATTCAGGTTAAAAGTGGACAGATTTCAAACAAAGCCCTCATGTTAATGGTAAGCACATAATTAATTTCACTTTATTATTTTACTAGAGGGCTTGTAGTGTCATGATCTTTAGAAGTTCTTGAGAACAGATTATACATCCGTTAGGAATGACATATATGAGGTAATCCTCATGGAAATGTATTATGTGAATCTGAGATCCCATCTGACCCTACCTTTGTGATCCTGTACACTTTAAAAACAGACTTCCCAGCTGTTGGAGAACTACTACATCCTTGTTCTTATGGCTATGATAGAAATGTCTCCATATTATCACTTTAATTTGGTTCAGGAATGCACTATGAAAGCAGAGCTTTCAATTGCCCCCACTACACTCTTTCAGCGTGCAAACTGAATTATTCTGGGTTAAAGCTAAGCTGGAAGGTAGGTGTGCACTTGGTGCAACACAGCTGTTAAAAGTTTGCCAAGCTCTCAACATCCACTGTTTCATCAGACAGATCTGTTTCTATTGCATCATGCTACTACTCAGTATGATATTGCTAGCACTCTGTACAGCAGCAGGAGTAAGTGCCGTCCCTCCCTTTTCAGAGCCTTAAATACCATAACAGCATATAAGTATCATTAATTTTTTCATAAGGAACAGTTGCGACTTAATTAGCAAAAATCTTCACAATTTCAACTGAAGATGTAAAATATTATGGTAATAAAACTATACATATTTAGTTAATTTCATAACACTGAAAAGAGAATATTTTAGTGATTAGGAGAGAGAAGAAATTCAAACCACAAGGTTGTATTACACACATGGAAGTTTTAAATATACACTTAAAATTAGTTGTGAGCATGACTCCTATCTCAAATATCTTATATTAGTGTAACAATTCCTTTCTTTTCACGTGTTTGCATTATTTTTTTTCTAAAATCATATTACAACTCAGTCTTTTTTATTGATCTCAAAAATAAATCCAATTTTCTATTTACTTCTTAATTTGGATTAGTATAATGCTTACAGTCTTAGTAAAAAAAACCCTCAAGTTTCCTTCTCAGCAGTCAAATTTCTGAAGTGTGTGCTGCCAGACTAGGGACTTACAAGCAGTTTTCTTCAGAAAAGTCCAGCGAGCCAAAGAAATTGTCAGCGTTTCACTGGAGGAATACACTTCCCAGGCATAACTGGAAGGATGTTTTTGCTAAAAGGTCACAGAAACATTCTTTTCACTCTTTTCTGCCTTACTAAGCATGTCCCTGTTTCAAGATACTACATGCAGAGTTTTTCTAAGCAAAAGGAAAGAATGAACAAGAGGATAGCAACGGGCATATCTTGTCCTGTTCTTACTTCAGTACCAGACTGTTGATAAACAAAGTATTTCTTAGGTTGTCCATGGTAAAGTGGAAACAGAAACCTTCACACTTGCAGAGGTAGATGCTGTTCTAAGACTAATGTGAGGTGATTTTTGGTGTTTTGTAGTGTGGTGATAATCTTCCAGCACTGGTCATGACATAATAATGTACATAATTTGGAAATGTAGAATTGGATAGAACAGCAGAACATCCCGTTATAAAGAAATATATCATATTCTTAAAAATCCCTTAAAGTCATACCTTTGAAAGAATTGTGGACTGCAGTCAAATGGCAATCTCAAAAGCTGAGAGAGTTACAAAATATTTCTTATTTTGGGCTTTTGATATTTTAGAAGGCGTCTTGTAACTTCCAGCTTCAAATACCCAATTTTCTTTGTGTTTATTTTCCTTGTTAAAAAAATGTAGGATAGTGTGGCTTTTTAAACAAAGAAAAAGAAAAAAAACCCTCAAGCAAAAATGTGATTTTAGTTAATTAAAACATTCAAATTTGTACTGCCCACCTTTCTGGAAAATTTCATACATGTGACTGCTTATATACTTTTACATTTCAGTTAGATTATATGCTTATTTTCTAAAACAACTTTCTAACTCTCATGCAATGTTGCTCTTTCTTTCACTTTTTTAATTCTCAATTTCTTCTACATAAATTGTGCTATTGTGTTAAAACCTTTCCTAGAATATTTGTACATATGTATAATCAGCTGACAAACAGTTTCAAGATATCTTGAACTGAGCTTTTAAGTTAGTGAACGTTTCAGTAACACAAAAAAAGTCTTCAGTAATACTCCTGTGCTTTGTGACTCAGTTTTAATCTCTTAAGAGAGATTCAAGGCAGTGTTGTGATTCCAGTGTAAACTATTACCATCAGAAGTAAGAAATGGGATGGGGAATATGATGAGGAAGGAGGTTTGAAGTATAGGACAAAATACTCCCCTGTTTAGAGAAGACTATTACTCTAAGATTACTCTATTTTAAAATTAGTATTGTTTTCATCAATGTGTCCTAATTGTGGGTAATGAAGTTTTATTGCTTAATTTCAGGCACTCGAGACTCAGTCTCAACACTCTAAAAGTTAATGTACCTGCCCATCCTAAAATACAGGCAGTGTTTGTTTATCAATTAAATTTTCATTCATCTGTTATCTACAAATAAATGCCTAAATCCTCATGAGATAGTCTGTGTTATTGATTGAGTGGGTTGTGTCTGCAAAACTTCTAACTGGAATGATGCCAGATCTGATTAAGAGCTAGCCAGCAGTCCTGGAGTTACTCCAGGTGATATTAAAGGCTGTATTCACATACGTGCCACTCTTTGCTGTGTGTCAGACATAAGCCCAGACCTCCACTCTCAACAGTTCTTCTTTTTGCTATGACTGGCAAAAGAAACTGCACTCATAGCTAGTCAAAAGGTGTATCTTCTGGGGAGGTGTAATTACACTCCTTATCTTTTACCGAATTAAAAATATTTCAGCTCATGTTATTCTGCACTTCCCATTGTAAAGCCCCGTTTGCAAGGGGTGAGATCCAGTTCATTCTAAAATTAACAACTAGGCTCTCATTACCTCGGATAGCAAAGGACCATATGTTTAAATACCCCTGTTATTTTGAAATTTTAAATGCATCTTACTCTATCACTCTAGAAAAAAAAACAGACGTTTCCCATCAGGTTGATAATTATCCAGAGAAAATGGATAAAAATTAAATTTTTCAAACTTGATTTTGTGAACTATCATTTTGTTTTGAGCAGCCTTTCTTGTGGAAACCTTGGCTAGAAGCATTGCTTGAATGATTCTACAAACATTCCTTTCTTCAAGTCACTAACTATGCAGACAATGCATTCTGTATCCAAAATATGTGATTGAACATATTAAAATAAAAACATATATTAAAATACAAAACCTCTTGTCACTTGTCACAGATACATCTTATTATTAATGCACACAAGAAATGCAAAATATTTTTGTGCCTTTTGCAAAGTGATATGCTTTTCGGAAGTAACATTTAACTTGTTTTTAAAAATGTCTGTTTAAATTCTAAAGAATTTCAGTAGATTGTTTTCTTAATACAGGAACCATTTATCAAATTACTGGATCAGCCTGAAGATTTTAAACACTTACAAAATTTTTATCTAATTCAGCTGAAATTGACTCAGAAAACTATCAAAAGTTTTTAGTAAT
Source organism: Empidonax traillii (assembly GCF_003031625.1). Taxonomy (NCBI): domain Eukaryota; kingdom Metazoa; phylum Chordata; class Aves; order Passeriformes; family Tyrannidae; genus Empidonax; species Empidonax traillii. Next base: position 80,422 of record NW_020955831.1, on the reverse strand, counting down.
GTACCTCAACCTGTTAGTGTGTCACAGGTGTTAGAGGAGACAAAAAACCCCCAGCCTTTTAATAAGTTATTATTTATTTTCCAAATCTAAGCATTTCTGACAATTTTCTTCCCCAAGAGCCACAATCACATTTGTCAACTTAACTGATCCCTGAAATGAGATCTAAATTATTCAGCAGGGGTAAAATTAGTAACAAGCTCCAGGCATAACACAACACTTGTTTTTAACATTCACTTTTGGTTTATTAACTACTAGAGACCTATGGCAAATGAGATCATAGGATGATTCCACAGTCCTGTTGAACAGTGTCTTATTCCCATAGCAGAATATCTTTAGGGGTTTTTGCGTTTTTCTTTTGTTTGTTTGTTTGGATTTTATTTGTTTGGTTTTGGTTTGTGGGGGTTTTATTTGGTTTTGGAGTTTTGTTGTTGTTGTTGTTGTGGAACCTCTTAGATAAAGAGGCACATGTGCATCTACAAAGGCACATTCTGGTACTCGAACCTCCAGCATCTGAAAGTAACGAGTTCTCCTTTTTCCTTTCAAATTTATTAAGGCTTCTGGTCATAGAAAAAGTTACTGTCTAATAGCAAAACAATAAAAGTGCCAAGTCTTCCATCAAGCTGCTAGAAGTATTCTCTTCTCTTTAGAGAACAGTGATACTTTACTTAGACTGACTTCAGGTCTTCTCCCTGGCTGCTGAGAAGACTCATACCTTTTGCATTTTCCAGAAGCCTAATTCTTCAACTGCCATATTCCTATTCTCATTCCCATAGCCTCCAGCTAGTGAGCCACACAGAAGAAATTCATCCAGTCTAATCTGCGCTTTCCCATGGTTGCTTACTAAATTTCCTTATCCTTCTTCTTTCTCCTGACACATGTCCTACTGTGCCTTTTCTGCAACCATCTCCCTTTTCTACCTGCATCTTTCTCCTCTGGGAATTCTACTCTCAAACCTTTCCCAGGCTTGACTTGACAAAATGTCTCTGAAGCAGTTACTGCTT
>NW_020955831.1:73607-78544 GCF_003031625.1 Empidonax traillii | reverse complement strand
GCCTCACGTCAAGACACTAGCAAAAATATGTCCCAAGTAACTGAACAATTTGGGCATTTTAATGAAAAATCAAAGCATGTCAGGCCACTTCTAATTGTCTGATTTTTAATTTATTCATTTTCCTTTCTCTATAGACCTCTGTACCTTTTTATCATCAAAAGTTTGAAAAATAGAAAATAATAGTAGGTCATGTATGGGGAGCAGTTGAGGAGAAATGTATAGGAAGACAGTGGAGAAAACAGGCTCATTCATTTCTTTGTTATTGCTGCTAAATATAATGCAGAATAAAGTCTGATTTTTTTAAAATTCAGTAAGCATGTGAAGGCTGCATTGAATGAAGGAATGTGCTCTTTGACCACTTTGTAAAAATGTCTAATTAATTTTTCTTTGTCACTTTCAATATGTTTCTATTACATGCTTGGGACTACTGGGGTTCCCAACGGTGACTGAATTTTGCAGCTGAAAATTACTGTCCTTAAGTAATTCTAAGAATTTCTCACTAAAAACTCACAAGCACACAGCAGATGCTGGTTGTGGCCACACAAAGAAAGACTCTGTTTGGCTATACTTATTATTTTACATTGCCTTGAATATTATTTATTTACTTAGGATAATCAAAGATTTTTGGAAAAGTCTGCACAATATTTTCCTCCACACTATACATACAGATTGTATAAACAATTTTCATAAAGTAATGGTCCCTAAACCATGCAGTAGCAGTGGTCCCGTGGACCACCATGCAGTAGCAAGGAATCATATAGACTCCAGTTACCTAATAGTTACAGTTAATGCAATGTAGCTGGGCAACTATGATGGGCAGAAGGTGACAAAATATGCTGTCCTCAAAGATTCCAATGGATGTGATCACCAGTGTTATTTGCAGGGGAGCTAGTGACCGGTGATCTATAGAATTTACCAATAATTATCATCATATTTGAAAAACAAAAATTTCTAGTACAGAAGTCCTCAAATCAACTGAATTGTAATGTCAGTACAAAAGAGTGAGAGCATTTGTATGTATAGATATATATAATCCCTAAATCTATATAGTATTTTGATTTCCTGTACTCTATGTATTGAACATGTAAACCACGTTCAGAAAACTTTATTTCACAGGATTATAGAGTACGTTCTTTAATAGATACTCATAGCTCTGCACAGAGTATTCAAGTAAAGACTTAATTAGTTGTTTCTGAGTAATTTTCCTTGTTCTCTTAATAATTCACATGACATTTATTCTGCAAGAAATAACTGAAGCTTCCAAAATGAGCAATGGTGACAATTATGTTGATAGTAAGTATTACCTTTATCCTCATCTTATTTAATTTTTAGCACATCTTGCAAAATATTCAGTTTTATGATAGAGGAACGGCATTTCCACTATGACTGCACTTTCCAGGAAAAAAATTTCCAACAGATAGATCCACCAGATGGTGCCATTCTCCTAGCCAGATACAGAATTTGATCCATTCAAGCCTTCAATTTCTTATTCATAAATATTGTTTAACAAACAACATATCCTTGTTCACAATTTTATGTATGTCCTATGCATTTATGAATGCTATGCTGACTTTTGTTTAAAGACCTAAACTTTTCAGAGAATCTGTTTTCCAAGGAAGTGTAGATGGTCAGAGATGACCCAACATGTTATTCAGTAGCAGAGTTGTCTACTAAAATAATTTACCATAGGTTTCCACTTTTTTTTTTTTTCTTTTTACTGAGGAAAATTCAGCATGTTCTATGACACAAAGGTGGTAGGAATGGTTGATACCCCAGAGTGCTGTGCTGCCCTTCAGAAGGACCTTGACAGGTCAGAGATGTGGGCAGAGTGGAAACTTCTGAAATTCAAAGTAGGGTCCTGCACCTGGGGAAGAATAACCTCAGGCACCAGGACAGGCTGTGGGCTGACCTGCTGGAAATCAGCTCTGTGGAGAAGGACTTGGGGGTCCTGGTGGACAACAAGCTGTTCATGAGCCAGTAGTGTGTCCCTGTGGCCAAGAAGGTCAATGATAACCTGGGGTGCATTAGGAAAATCATTGCCTGAAGGTCGAGGCAGGTGGTCCTGCCCCTCTACTCAGCTCTTGTGAGGTCTCCTCTGGAATGCTGTGTCCAGTTCTGGTTTCCTCAGTATAAGAGAGATGTGGAGCTCCTGGAGTGGGTCCAGCAGAGGGTAACAGAGATGGTTAAGGGACTGGGATATCTCTCTTATGAGGAAAGGCTGAGGGACCTGGGCCAGTTCAGCTGCAAGAAGAGATGGCTGAGAGGAGATCTCATCGATGTATATAAGTATCTGAAGGACAGATGCCATGAGGATGGAGCCAGGCTCTTCTCAGTGATGCTGAGAAATAGGACGAGAGGCAACAGACAAAAACAGATGCATAGGAAGTTCCACACCTAAATATGTGGAAGAAGTTCTTTACTGTGCAAGTGACCATGCACTGGAATAGATTGCCCAGAGAGGTTGTGGAGTCTCCCTCACTGGAGATATTCAAGAGCCATTTGGATGTAACCCTGTGCAATGTGCTCTAGAGTGACCCTGCTTGAGCAGGGAGGGTGAACCAGATGACCCACTGTGGTCCCTTCCAACATTACCCACTCTTGTGACTCTTTGACTCTAATGTAAAACTTGTGTGTGATCACAGATAAAAAAATTATTAAAACAAAACCAAAACTTTCTACCTCAGTCCTCTACTTTTTTCCACAGTATTGCTACTCATATTTGTATTCCGTTATTGCTCAGAATGTTTTAACATTGGTCAATATATTTAATTATTCTTTTAAAAATTTTGATCTTAGATTTGACACAAGCTTGAGCTGGATCTATCCATTGAATAAATATACAGACTTTTCTGATTTACTTTAAATGACTGTTTCAAATTGTTCATACTTCCTCTCAGACAATTAGCATTTTTACATCTATTATTCTTTTATCAATCCTAGGCCTGAAATAGCAAATACAAGTTCAAATTCTCATTTTAGCAAGAACTTTACCCTCTTTTTCTCTTCATACCATATCTTCAGTACTACCCACAGTTTTGCCTAAATCTTCTTTTGAATACACCAGAAGACCATTGCAAAGCGCCTTACACCCTCATCTGGTCTTGGCTTAATGAAAATACGATTTCATTCATCAGCCTTAATGCAGTATTTGTCAGAAACGGAGTCTTCAGCTGCCTCTGTTCCCCAGAAGTGAATCTTACAACCCACCTGCCATAGGCTGCCTCTTCTTACTGTTACCAACACAGAAATGACAGTAGACCAAACGTAACTGGAACTGAGAGCAAGAAAGTTTAAAGGGGCCTGAGAAGCAAAGTACGTACACAGGCTTAAACATTGTACTTACTGAGAATGTACAGGCAAAACAGATTAAACACATAATAAATGGTTCAGTGCTAATTCTGGACACATTCCTATATGACTGTGAGCCAACACTGGGCCAAAAGCCACACAGGCATAATAATGCTTATCTATCCACTTGAGATCCAGGACATGTCAGTCTCTGCACAGACAAGTGCTACATGTAGCCCTGAGAGCAAAGTTGCTTCTCGTACTGCATGCCCAGGGACTTTGCATCAATGGCCACAAACTGAGTGGATCCAAACCAAATGTTTCTCTATGTAATGTGATAAATTTATACACAGAAGCAAAAAAAAAACAAAAACAAAAACAAAACAAGACAACAAAAACCATACCAAAAAAAACCAACCAAAGTGCCTCCTTTCTCAAAATGACTTTCCTATTTAAACTTGGAGTGTCTCACACTTTCCTAAGGACAATGCTAATGCATTTTGGCAGGACTCTCATCTTTATAAGCATGTTCTCTGCCTGATGTATTCTCAGAACACCTCAGCTCTTACTTTCAACTTCTTCTCAATTTATTTATTTGTCTATGGATTTTTCCTTAAACTAAATATCCCTCCTACAGAAAAATGTAGTAAAACTTGTTTCCAGACTTTGGCATCCTAATTTTGCATATATAAATGTTTAAAAATTGGATTTGTGGTGTGAATATAGTGCATATATGTGCACGCATGTGTATATATATATATACTTCTTTTGTTACTGGCCTGAGAAAGTTAAACTTTGTCACAATTATAATTTTTGAGATTTTATACTGTATCAAATTTCTTGGAGTTTGAGGGTTTGCTTGGTTTTTTTTAAACTGATGGTGGTGGTAACAGGTTTTCATATGAAAACTACACAGTGTCAAGACCATAAATGGTGAATCACACAATTGCTAGAAAAGCATTCTGTAAAAGTTTCGCAGTTTTTTAAGACTAATAACTCCTCAGTCAGAAAAAGATTGATAACTTCAAATTTAATTTTTAAATAAATAAATGCAGTAGAAAGGTAAGTCATGTTAGTTTCTAGGTATCTGGGGATCCAGCCAAATCTGCTGAAGCTGACTAATTTTTTAAGCCCAGTGCTGGTTTCTACAATGGATTATATTAATATGCTTCTAGAACAAGTCATCTTCTGAAATCAAACTAAAATGACAGGACACACAATGGTGTTAAAAGCTTGATACAGCTATTATGGCACTAATCCAAAATTTGACAGAATCTGACTTCTACCTCCAGCATGTTGGTTCTTTGCCATAACTCATAGTGTGGGAATGTGTTCAAAGAATACCTTTTTTTTTTTTTTTTTTAATTTGCCTTCACTGAAATTATTTGCTGCTCTTAGACTGTGTTGCAAAGGCTGAATTCATTATTCCTCCTTTTCACTGGGGGAATGCATTTAATTAAAGAACAGTCGCAGTGCAAGAAAGGTTAAGCAGAAGCACCCTTGAAGTAAGTCCTTTGTCAATACAGAAGGAATGAAAGATGTCAGATAGCTTGACTTAAAACATTACCTTCAGTATGATGTTCTGAAAGAGACTTATAACTTTGGGACATAAATGGTTTCATGTATACCTGTGCCCTTGTGTCAAGATA
>NW_020955831.1:30245-72728 GCF_003031625.1 Empidonax traillii | reverse complement strand
ATGTTTATTTAATCTCTCTGCTTTTCAGTATTTCTACACTTCATATTCTTATTTAACACCATGTTGCCATTAGAAAGACATCATCCTAATGGTATCTCATTTTTCATCCTTTTCACTTTCTGATTATAATGCACTAAAAGATGCATTTATATTCCTATTATTACAAGGAAATATTGAAAACAGTATGGAATAATTTTTCCTTCTCTCATACCCTTGTAATAAGCAATTTGTGCCCTCCTGTATAAGAAGCTACAGAACAGATTAAATTATCCCTTTTTTTAAGCTATGTCACAGTAGGACAGATTTTCTTATAGAATCATAAAATTTTTTGAGTTGGAAGGGACCCTAAAGATTACTTATTTCCAATGCCACTGCCATGGGCCAGGACACGTTCCACTAGACCAGATTGCTCAAAGCCCCATCCAACCTGACCTTGAACACTTCCAAGGGTGGGGCATTCACAACTTCACTGGGCAACCTGTTCCAGTGCCTCACTACCCTCGCAGTAAAAAATTTCTTCCAAATTCCTTACTGATGTCCAATCTAAATCTACCCTCTTCCAGTCTGAAGCCATTACCCTTTGCCCTATCACTGCATGCCCTTCTGAAAAGTCCCTCCACAGCTTTCTTGCAGGCTCCCTTTGGGTACTAGAAGGCTGCTGAAAGGTGTCCCTGGAGCTTTCTCTCCTCCAGATTGAACACCCCCAACTCTCTCAGCCTTCATTAGAGAGGTGCTCCAGCCATCTGACCATTTCCATGACCCTCCCCTGTACTCATTTCAGCAGGTCCACATCCTTCCTATACTGGTGGTCTCACAGCTGGATGCTGTACTCCCAGTGGGTTCTCATAAGAGCAGAGTAGAGGAGCAGAATCACCTCCCTCAACCTGTTGGTCCCACTTCTTTTGATACAGCCCAGAATATGGTTAAAAATAATTATGCGATAAAATTATATGGTCTGGGTTGCAAGTGCACATTGCTGGATCATGTGAAAGTTCATGAAAGGAAAATGACAGGTGTGTTCTAATTATTAGTATGTAAGTCTTAAACTAGCTGAGAAAAAAGCTTCTAATCAGAACTGAGCCTTAGCTTGAAAACAGAAGCATGAAACTATAAGCTTTCAAAATCCCTGGCCTCATATATGAAACATAGGAATTGAACACACTGTACTGTTTATTGTGAAACCACATAGGGCCTTTAATGATTAGGGTTTTTTCAAGATAAAAAATTACAAATACCACTGCTCAGAGGCAACAACAATAAGGAGACCTGTTTTTGCTCCAACATATTTTGTAGAATACACTTTCACCTCTGTGAATGCAGCACGCTTCATCCATATTTGCACAAAAATAATTTAATCATATGTTAATAAGCAATTTAAAGATTTATTTTCTTTTGATACAATTAATTAGTTTTTTTTTTCTTCAGGGATAATCCATTTTCATCAAACATGAAGTCAGAAGTTCTGTTTCACATAATTTATTTTAGTTTCTCTGGACTCAGGATTTGGTGAAGCCAAAGCTCATGCAGTTATCCCCACAACTGATTACTAACACATTTGTTTTATTTTGCTTGGTGTACAGCAGAGGAAGCTAGTTATTAATATTTGGCAAGCTACTGATTTGCCACCATATGGCATATGAGAAAAACTTACCAAATCACACCTTCATGTAAGTATATTTGATAACACATTTCCATGCCCTTTTACCATAAGAAAAGGAAAAGCTTCTCTAAGAGATATGAACACTGCAAAAAGGTTGGGAAGCCTTTTGTCCCTCCTTTTCAGTATATACCTAGACGCAATTCCCAATTACTCCCATTCACTTCCCAGAGGTAAAGCTTTGGGACTGCTGACAGGTAGTTATCAGCACCTTATTAAGGGGCCACTCTGGGGACAGAAAAATAGGCAGCTGAACAGGGCAATGGAGCCTGAGCAACAGCAAATAGCCAAGGCAGTAACCCACTGCACCTGCTGTCCATTTGACCTCCAGTTTCTGTCCTCTGCTTTTTCTCTGTGTGCTTTATCAGGTGACACCCTCACTGACCTCCCAAGCAATAGAGGAATACAACTTCCAGGCATTTGGCTACCTGTCAAATGGCTAACTAAATAAAGGCTACTCAGATGTCTTTTCAGACCTCAGGCAGGTCTTCTCTCTTTTCCCAGCTCTCTCCAGTCACTAACCAAAATAATAAGAACTGTACTACTTAAATATTGTATTAAAAATAATTATATGATGAATATGTTATAAGGTTTAATGTAAAAACCCCCCATAGTAATTACATGAGTATGAGTTTAATTTTATATTAAATTTAAAGATATTTCACTCCTTCACTTGAATTTATTTTTACTTCCTCTTTAATCTGCGCATATCTGCATTTTATCAAATTAAAATTAAATATGAAAGGACAACCTACCAAAAATGATAGATGTTGTGCCCTTTTAACCACTTATTTCATATGTTGAGAAAGGATTTTTGTTTTTTGCAGACAGTTTGCTTTCGATTCCTTGGATATTTAGGTCATCACATTAAAACCCATACACCACTTCAGTTTCCTTTATTACACATTTGATTTTAAAAATCTTTAGGCAAAATTCTGCTCTCAGTTACACACATGCAGCACTACTGAAGTCACTAATTACCATTTCAACTTGTTCTTAGGGAAAGCAGATAAGAACGAGGGGAATGGTGGGGAAAAAAAGGACACCCCACAGAACAATAGGCTGACTAGCAAAGATAATTTAATAACATAGACGTAACTGAGGCTCATTATGAATATTCTCTTCTCTTTCCTCTGATTTTGTGAGTTAACATTCACTCAAGATCAGTGACATGCACGTTTTGTCAGTTTCATTTAAAAGATAAAGGGAAAATTACACATAGTTATAATTACATTTATAAAGACCATGCTGGCTTTCAAGTTTTTACTATTGCTATTTTGGGAAGGCACTAAATACTCACAGAGCAGTGAAATAGAAAGTCAGTTAAAACAAAAACAAGTAGTATAATCCCTACTAACAGCAAAAATAATGGTGAAAGCAGTGATACAGAGAGATTACATGAATTGCCACCACATCTTCCTCTACCCCTGAACTAAGCTATCTAAAATTACCTAAGTTAGGTCTGTAAATTTAATGTCTTGCTGTGCTGAGATGAAAAACAGCCTGGCTAGGTTGAAAAAACCAAAAAAAACCCTAGTGCTAATATAAACTCTTTTAGGAAGAGAGCAGACTTTTGATTAAATTACTTTTAATGTCCAAACTAAGTTGTCTTAGACCACAGCCAAGCAACCACTGCACAACCACTGCCATATGCTAGCAGGGGTAACAGCAGGTACGACATGCAGGGTTATGGCTGTAGAGCTCTGTGTCTGCTGTTCTACCCTGTAACCAAGAGACGCAGCACCCTTAGCTGCTCCCTGCCATATACTTCCATACCTGCATTTATCAGCTTCTCTAGGTCAGATTCTCTGCAACCAAGTTGCCAGAACATTGGCTGTGAGCTTTCTGTGCCTGATCTCAGCGCAATGTTCTCCATCCTGGCTTGAGCAGCCTTTAGAAAACATTCAAACCAAGACAGATGATTAGCCCCTAAAACAGATATGGACTTTACATGCCATTGTTTCTGCTTGGTCAAAGGTGGGGGTAGTATTTTTGAGTTACAGCAACATTTTAAATTAATTGTTTTTGCAGCAATTACCTGATTATGGCCTTTAAAACAATTTTCAAGAAATGCTATCAGAAGCACAACTGTATTGGCTGTCTATAATGTATTAAACCACTGCCAGTTTAGTATGTTTATTAATTTCACTAAACTGTATTTTAAGCTGTCAGTATCACTGACCTGACTCCAGTGAATGTTAAGATTAAAAATGTTAAAAGCTTTTTGCCATATATGTTGTAACTGTGTATAATAATACATTTTCATTACTCACAGGTACATTTCAAGAACTTCAGAGTTCTTATTTCAATCAGATAAAGGCTTGGGAGTCTGAAAGTTATTCCAATCTTTTTTCTAGATCTGTTGAGTCTGTAAAATTGAATTTGAAAACCCATGAGGGAAGACTCTTTCAAGTAGGTTTCTAACAGGCTGCAATCAGCCAGGAAAAACTGCAAAACACTTCTTACAATTTCTCAGAAATTTTGACAACCCTCTCCAATAGAAAATGAAGATACCTACAGAAATTATCAAATAATGGAAAATAAAGATTAATTACAGAACATCTTTGAATTGTCAAGCTTTGATTGATTCTAGAAATGTTTTCAAAGAATGTTTCTTCAGTAAATAGGTTTATCTTCACCTAGTTTTAAAATATAACTAAAAACAACACAGCAAGTGATAAAATTGCTTTCAAAGTGGCTACATATATATTTTCAGATGGTCTCAACCACTCCATAATAGTCAAAATATGAAAAAATGGAGATGGTTCTCCTTGTTTAGCTTACAAAAAACAATACTCGTAAACTATGCTGCTTGTTTGGGTTTTGACTCTTTATTTTTCTTTCTTTCTTTGGCTCTGTGTAGGCACCACTCAGCAACAACAGAAACATCTCTATGTTATCAACTGTGTGTTCAGCACAAATCCAAAACGTAGACCCATACCAGCCACTGTGCTGAAAATAAACTCTACCCAGCCAAAACCAGTAAAAGTTTCAAAGTTACATACTTTAAAAATCTTTACATCATAAAATATGAAGTCTGGTGCACAGCCATTTTGTGAGCATTGCTATTAAATGAATTAAATAATTGGATTTACAAAAGCAAAATACAGCAGAAAGATGATACTTGAAGATCAACTTTATTAAATCTCTTGAAATATAAATGATTACAGGACACTGTACTGCAAATCCAAGAAGTTTCACTGGAGCTTTCATTGTTTTGTGTTGTGTTGTTTTGTTTGTTTGTTTGTTTGTTGTTGTTGTTTGTTGTTTGTTTTTTTTTTTTTTAACTTATTCTGTGTGATCAGGTTTAAAAAGGTTTAGGAATAAAAATGGAACTTTTCAATTAAAATTATCATTGCCTCAAAAACTGTGAAAAACACGTCAACATTTATGGTAAATGGAGCATAAAACACAGTATTGTGAACATGATGGTCAAAATGCTGGGTAAATAAGTATTCTGCCTCAAAATCTTTTCAGTGTCAGATGTGGCTAAACATTTAAAGTATGGTTCTACTGTGAAAAGAATCTGTCAGAAAATAAGTGTTTCTTACTTTGGATGTCTGCTTATGTTTACTCATGTGACTGAAAACATCAGACTCTATTCCAGCTAGCTGCACTCATTTCATCTGCAAGGCTGGCCACACAGACATGATTGAGTGTGCCTACTTATGTCTCTGGCAGTTTGAACATAACTTTTAATTGGTTTCCAAGAATAAAATCTTAATTGATGATAAAGATTATGTATCAAAGCACAAGTGAGCAGTTTTGTTTGTGATAGCATTTGGGTAACATGAGTTTAATATGTCTAGGCTTCAGACTACACCAAACACTGTGAATGTTTAGTACCTTAGATTAGAGTACTTGAGTTTGCTTCATAGGTTGCAAATTGTGAGCAAACATTTCAAATTCTCACTGTGAAGAAATGGAGGGGAAAAAAATGTTAGAACAACAAACTTCGGGGAGCCAAGTGAAAACTTTCTTCCATATCCACCCCAGGCTGGTAGGACATCTGCTCAGTGCCCACCATCTGGGTGTGTCTAATTAGAGACTACCTGGAATAGGCTTTCAGAGAGCTATTACAGAAACAGCTCTGCTGCAGATACAGCTTCAGTCCCTAAGGGTTGAAAGATTACACTGCAAGAAAAAGGGACCACCGAGCAATGGGAATATCATATCACCTTATGCCGTAGTTTTGCAGAATGAAATGCTTCCAGAAGAGCTAAGTGTTGCTTGCACTTAGAATTTACATGAAACCCAACAGGGAGCAATGATTGCACAGAGCAGCAAGTACAAAGAGAGTGAAACAACACACTGAGACATAGTAAACACATACAGTCTCATACTGATGCTTCTGATGCATCGCAGTTTAGATTGATGTGATACAGATTTATTTTCTTTATTTTTTTCCTAGAAATATTGTTTGGTTTTGGTTTTTTTTTTTTTCATTTCTAAAGTATTATTTTCAGGCTTTAATATCACCTCAATTTCAAATCACATTCAGCTGAAATTTAACATACATCTTATCTGTTCAATTTCCCACACTCTAGCCAAAAAATCCCCTTAAAGATAAGTTCCAGAGTTTAAGCAAATTACAGTAGAGCCTCATAAGTAAAAAAAAAAAAAAAAAAAAAAAAGGTATTTTTCAGTTCTCTAGCTTTTTTTTTTTTTCTATGAAAGCATCATGTTTGCCTAGCATAGCACTTAACGCTTTCTGCAGATGGAAACACAACACTCACTATCTTTAGATAACTCAAGATAACTTTAGATAACTGAAGCAACTTCATTTGTACTGGAGCGACACTTATGTGGTTTGTCAGAGAGCCTGATTCCTTTTTTACCTTTTGATATTGACACTGATCCTAAAACTTCTTTTTAGAAGCTTTCTTCTCTTTACTTCTTTTATAGAGCTTGCAACAGGGAAGAAAGAGCTGTGATTTAGTCGAGCCCTGCCATAACCATGGCACAGGTTGGCTCGTGGCTTATGGCACAGTGCCTGCTGCAGAGCTGTCTGGTCACCTTCGCTGCTGTCCTCAGAAGAGCCACCTTCAGCTCTGCCATTTTGTTAAAATATGACCATGCTTTTAAAAACACAAACCATAACTGGAGTAACACATCACAAAGCTTATACCTGCTCTATAAGTTATTTCAGTTATGTCTTGATTACAAAATACTTGTTCTTGCCTGGGTCTTTCAGGCTACCTTCTGTGTCTCAGATTCCTCATTCCACCATGTCGCTATCTTGCACAGCAGCAGGAACAGTACCTGTAGGGAGATAGCTGACTGTGAGGCTAACTCCTAAATGATCCTGCTCTTTGGCCTCCACCACAGCCTGTCTTGTGCTTGGAGCCAGCTGTGAATAGACACCTCCAGATCTGGTGTCATCTTTGGGGCTGACACCAGAATAAGGTCCTCTGTAAATAACTGGAGGAGTTGTGGCCAGGTGCCATTCCCTTGTCCAAGAACCATTCACTTCATGTTACTTAAATCTTTCACTTTCTATGTTTATAATTTTCCCTAATAAGAGGTGATCTGAATACAGTGTAATATAATACATATGGGATTGCAAACGTTAATGATATGTTTACCTACAACAGTGGCGGTATAACCTATATTCTTTGGAAGAGAAAAATATTCTTCCTTCAGGTGAGTCTAACTTTTGTCAGAATTCAATGCAGCTTCACAGTTTTACAGGCTCAGTGGGGTTTTCAAGCATAGAAAGATGATTTGTCAGGTTCTTACTGGTAGCTTAATAAAACTGTGAATCAGTGAAAGCCACTGTAGTAAATATGAGGATGGTTTGAGACCAGTAGCCTCAGCTTTGACTATACAGTGTACAAATCCATTGTCTTCGGGGTGATCAGAGCTCAGCGATCTAATGACAAGCACAGGAATGCATTAAGCTGGTTCAGATCAGAGGCACACAGATTCAAGAGTGAGTGACCTGCAAACCACTCACTTATGCTTGCACTTTTTAAATACTTCAGGCATGCAGAATAAAGGATGTAATGCTCTTCTAAAGAAAAAGAAACCCTATGCTGATATTTGTCACATAAAAATACTGGAATAAGTCTATGCAAAATGCTTAAAACATCCTAGAATCATTTAATATTTATGAAAATTTTAACTATGCTTACAGATCTGCAATTATGTTCCTTTTGCACACTGACATGCTGGGAACTCTACTGTTAAAATCATCTTGATATGCACAAGGGTATCATGCAGTCTCCAAGCAGATCTTAGCTCCATTTCTTACTTCCCAACTGAACCTTCACAGAAGTTTGCAACTGCCACATTGCAAAAGAGAATCGATCTTCAGTAAAAATTTTAAAGATAAACATCTCATATGTTAGAAAGTTTTCAAAAAGCTTTTTAGTGTTTTTTTTTCTTACCTTGGCAACAAAATCCTAAACACTGTTTTGATTTTGGTAGTGGAAAAAAAACTGAAAAAATGAAAATCAGCATAATCAAAGATGATTCAAAATTTGTGCTGAACAACTTCATGACATATTTCTCCAAAATAATACTAAGAAAGGTGAAATATTTTTGGTTTGGAAGTTTCAAGCTTTGATTACAAAACAAATACTATTTTAGGTCCTCCTAATCTTACAGGTCAGTGAACTAAGAAAAAATAGTTACTTCTTCAGACTTACATGTCATAATTCTTTTTATTTGCATGTCACAAAAAGAAATATTAGAAGAAAGGCAAATATTTTTTCTATATATCTCTGATTCCTCAATAAGATTGGGTCCTAATGACTCCCCAGGCAACACTATATATACTTCAAAACATCAGTATAGGTATGTGAGACAAGAAAATACTACATCAGTGTGGTCCCAATATGGGACAAGAAAGGAAAATGAAATTTCTGCTCACAGGTTAAAGATCTGCTTGATGAAAGGGACCAGTGGCAAAAGCAAATGTATTTTATATTACCATAGTGTGACATACCATTTTTATTGTAAAAATGTAAAGGAAAGGCACAGTGAGGATCTTAAAAAAAAACCCAAGCAAAACCAAAAACAAGTGTATGGAAAAGCATCTTTAAAGGTCATCAGTCTTTACTATGGCCTCCAGTCAAAAAAAAAAAAAAAAAAAAAAAAAAAAAAAAAAAAAAAAAAAAAAAAAAAAAAAAAAAAAGAACTGAGTGTTGCATGTCATCACTCTACTAAAATACAGGTGAGAAAATATCCTTTGAGATAAAACACTCTGAACTCTGGCAGCAACTGCCTGACATTCTTATATTATTTCCCTCTTGTCTTAAATACTACTAGCAGAATTTTTCTTAATATTCTCAGTTTAATAACCATGTCGTCAGTGTAGGTCATCTTCTATTCCTCATACACAATGGACATTTTACACAAACAGTAGTTTAAAATTAAAAGCTGCATGCTTTAAATCTATTTTAAATAAATATTTCAATATGGTTGAAATTAATGTTAAGATTAAACAATATATTGCTTTGCAAAATTGGGGCATAAGATCTGTAGAAATTCTTGGTAATTCACTGAGATGTAGAACTAATTTCCAAATATAGTGGAAAAACATTCAGAACTGTTGTGAACATCTGTAAAAATAAACGATCATGAGAATTCATAAACCTAGTGAAAGATATGCTCTTTGTAACTTTTTCAATTGTATTTTCAGAGTATACTGCAACATTCCTCTTTGTTTTGCAACAGCTAGTCTCACAAAACTCTCTGGACTGGAAGAACCCTATTCCTTCTAAAAATAAGGTGAGCTTTCTCAGCAAATGGGATTTTTTTGTTTGTTTCCCATGGATAAATAACCAAAAAAAAAAAATTGCTAATGTACATATCTAAGATTGTATGTCTCGTGTGGAACTGAAGAAACAAAATATGGAACAGCAAAAAAAATAAATAAACAAAATTGGTATGGTCCCGGGAGTTCTGGCTAGGCTTCATTTCTCATATTGCAGTCCTACTTCATTGTTAGAAGGAAGTCCCTAAATGCAGAAGGGGGATTAGGGCGGAAAAACAACTGAGGAGAAGAATGAGGTTCTGAGTTGCCCAGATACATAAATCTATCTAAAAACTTGAGTTTATCTATTTTTTTAATGTGAGAATACAGTTGCAGTTCTGTAAATCTGACATTGCTTTACCTTAAAACTGAAATTCTGTCAGATTCTGATTTGAATTAAAAAAATGAAAATTGCCATACAAAATATTAGATAATCCCAATAGACTTTTATTATATAATATTTAGCGTTCTGCAAATTGGAATACAATCTGTATTCCTATGTGTAGTTCAAGTACCTATGGAAAAAAATTCAAACAACTAGGGGCCCCATTTTTCCCCTGTGTTAGAGAAATAATTCAATATGACATTTTATTTCTCTAGTTTGGATGAGACATAGTATAGTATGGATGAACATACACTACAGATCAGATTTTAAAGGCGTTTATCTTCCTGATGATAAAAATAAAGATATTTTTAACAAGGAAAAGACTATTTGTTAGTCTCTATCAGATAAACTTTGTGACAGGGATTAAGTATTTGCTAGCACAGTGTGGGAAGAGAAAAAACAAGTGTGTGTGACCTGTGAAACCCAGTCCAGTTACCAGGGAGGGCTGCCAAACTTCTGTACATCCATTTGCCTGTTACCACCTGAGAGTGAAGAAATGTGCTGAGACAGATGTGTGCACAATATCAGAAACATAGGGGCACTTCAACTCTCATTTATGCCAAAGAAAACACCCAAAATTGTGAATTTCTGCCTCATTATCTGAGTATTACAGTCTTAAGCTCTGCCAGGGGAAGTTTAGGTTGGATGTTAGGAAGAAATTTTTTACAGAGAGAGTAATCAGACATTGGAATGGGCTGCCCAGGGAGGTAGTGCACTGTCCGTCCCTGGAGGTATTTAAGAAGAGAGTGGATGTGGCACTTAGTGCCATGGTATAGTAAGCACAGCGATGTTGGGTCAAGGGCTGGACTTGATGATATTGCAAGTCTTTTCCAACCCAGTTGATTCTATGATTTTATTTAAAAGGTAGTGTTGAAAATCACCACTCAGAAAACCTGCATGATACTCTCACTTCTCATCTACACAATCATCAAGAATAAGGTATCCCAGACAGAAGTGATATATATTTGAAACATCTCATTTCGCTAGATGTTTAGTCAGAGGACTTCTGAGTAGTTTCAGCAGGACCTCTTCACCAAAACTTACTTGCAAGAGGGTTTCAAGACGTCTTTTTCTGGGACTTCCCTTGGTTTCTTCCCCACTGTCCTGAGTTCCCCCTGCCGCCCAGTGTGGCTTACCCTCCTCCCTTCCCTGTCATTCCAGTGTTGTCAAAAGCTTACACTCACAAAACAATGGCAGTAGAAACTATTCCCTCTTCATGCAGAGTTATGACTGGATAAAATGATGAAGAATGCACCAGATAGGATTTCCACCCATGAATTCTATTACATTCCTCCATGGCCCACATATCTCAGGTAAGCACAGCCTTGGATGCATATAAAATGTGAGCGAAAGCCTGCTGACTGCAAACAAAACCTTTAAGAACATAACTACTCAGAAAATCACTTGGCACATGTTTCATTTAGAGAACCCTTTAAAAAGTACTGAAGTCAGTGAGATCAAATATATAAAAGTAAGCAATTGGGATTTATTACTGGAATAACCGAAGGATATAAGGTAATACAGTATGCAGTTTCATTTCCTTTCTCCACAGTCATTCCTTTATCATGCTCTTCTGTTCCTTGTCAATAACCAAAAATTCAGGGGCAAAACTGGAGCCAGAAAGTTCTGAGGAAAAATCTAAGTTAAACTTTGCTTATCTGCCTAATTTCCCAGCTGCAAAATGTAAGAAAACATTTGTTTGCCTTCTCCTGCTGTCACTAGTCTAAGGACTGACAAATCTTTATTACATTTGCAACGATTCTTCTTTGAGAAAAAATTTCTCTTTTTTGAAGATTCTTAGTCATCACCGCACTTAGTTAACATCAGTTGCTACAACACAGCCTTCTCCTGATGTCATTCAAGGTGTACATAGCTATTTATATACTTTTCAATTATTTCCCCTTTAATTTGTTGTTTGGGTTTTTTTTAAGAAACTTGATAAGAGATGATGTTTCCTTAATTTAAATACTTAAACTTTTGAAACAAAACAAAACAAAACAAAACACAAAACCAACATGAAAATAAATTCTGACCGCACCTAAATGCAAAAATACAAATATTTAAATATTTGGTACAAAATGTCTAACTCTGTACTGCTGTTAAAATGATCAAGGTAGAAATTCCACGATTCTTACCAGATAAGAGTTTAAATCATTTACTCATTAAATTTAGTCAGAGCCTGTTCTGGGATTGTCTTCCCCCCAGTTTGCATTTCTCTCTCTGTTTTGATGACCAAAATCACTTGTCTCTGGAGGTCAGATAAAAAGCAGTGTTTAAGTTAGCAATACTGGAGAAAAAACCCCAAACCTATAAACAGAATAAGGAAAGATAAAATTAAAACGGTGAATGTTGTTGTCCAGGCTGAAGTGCAGTCTGACCTTTCTTTGACTGTAATGAGGATTCTGTTCTAAAAATTTGCTTCCTATGCCACCACCCCAACATCTTTATGTTTATTCATAAATTCTAAAATCTGTGAGTTAAGCAAGCCTTGATATTCATAAAACTGTGAACCTGTGAAAAACTAAAGCTAAAATTAAAAGCACCTAAATATCTCCCAGATATCTTGCAACTTATTGCTTAACTCATAAAAAAAAAAAGTTTTACATTTCATAGGAAAATATTTTTATTTTGTCATTTTAGAGATTAACCTACATCTGCTAAAACTCATATTCAGGCCTACATAAAATTTGGTTTTATTCAGTATGCAGGGACTCGTCTTTCCCTTAAAATTTCTAAGTAAAATACAATCCAAGGTATTGATTTTGTCCAACGATGAAGAATGGTAAAAATTGCAAAAGAAAATTCTCTCCTCCTAATCCCAAATAAAACAAAATACATTAAAAGAAAAAGGGAAACAAAACAAACAAAACCACAAACAAAGAAACAACCCTCAGCCAGACCTTAATTTTAAATAATCCATGCACAGTCCTTCCCCCATGTATACCAACAGACATCATGGTTATCATCTTAACTCACTAAACTAATCATGCCCAGAATTTTTTAATAAGCATTAAAATCTTATCCTGTTTTTCATCTGTTTTCCTAACTTTTTATTGCATATTTTTTCTCTTCAGCAGGTGAATTTCCTCCAGTTTCCTTGCACACACCCCTTCATCTGTGTTTTGTCTGTTCTGGTAACATATAAGCATTAAGAGTCAAGCTCTGCAACAAATATTTCTTCTTACTTTTCACCATCCTCAAGATTACACCTATCAAAGAGAGAAGTGACATTACACGGTGCTTTTATGCACAGCAACTACAGTACAGAGATAGTGAGGACATTAATCATAAAAAGCACCACTGTAAAATGCAATAAGCCCAGACGCATCTTTTTTTTTCTATTTGGTGTTAGTTAGATACCTAACAATGAGATCCATACAAGTGAGCTTATTAGCAAAAAGGTACTATAGCCTGCAAGAAATACAAAAGAGAAAAGTTGTATCCTAGATACCTTCTTTCTCAGAAATTATTTACTGGGGAAAACAATGTTGAACCCTTTTCTGTGTTAACAATTTAAAGCAACCTTATTCTGACAAAATGCAGAAGTGAATGATGTTACCGCCCTGAATGCCCAGTGGATACATGAGCTACAGATTATTTTAAGTCACTCTTCTGTTATGTGGTGGTTGAATGCTTATTTCCTACCTCCTAAGTGAAAGCTCTCTCAAGACCATCATTCTCTTGAAAAAAAGAAGGAAGCTGATCTGTTTTATGTAGGATCATTAAATATTCATCAGGTCAAAAGAAAAGGAGAATAGAGAAAAACTACAAAGATTCTGGTGGTTAAAACATGAGGAGGGTATTTTCCAAAAAAGGAAAGTATTAATGCTGCATTTGCAACATCTTGTGTGAGTTTTCTATCTACCTCACTGCAAAATGAAAAAAAAACCATAATATAACCTCTCCTCCAGCCATATTTTGCATAGGATGTAACTCTGAACTCTGAAAATGTCACGGACTGGCTTCCGAAAAAGAATTAGGTATATTTACTTTATGGTTTCTGACAGTGCTTAGGCATTAATTGGCTTCTAGCTGCTCAGCAGTGTAAAGTTCAGATGATCTTGTGTGCAAGCAGATTGAGGAGAGACTTAGCTGATATTTTAGGTACCCATGGAAAAAAAAAAAAATAATAGAATACTACTTTTTTAAAGTTTCAGGCAGGTGCTAAGATACTTCATTTCGAATTAGACAAATAAATGCATGTGGATGTCTAACTCTGCATGGCATACACCCACTTACTGTAGTAGTGTTGAATTTGATTTGTGTCTGATCTGACTGGGCTCCAGAGATATTGCTTCAAGTACCTAGCCAAATTTTGAGAACATTTTGTCTCACATTTATAATGTAGGCCAGCAAATTTAAGTGCCTACAGAAAAGGTATTCTCAGCATTGCTTGAGGAACTTAGTGGTACAACTCAAGCTGTTAAAAGATATTTTAACAGTCTAAAGACTGACTAGAGTGTTCGAAACCATTTACATGCCCTGCACTTAGTCATATAAAGAAAAAAACCCAAAACCTACTCACAAGGTGCTTGTAAAACTCTCAGTGCCAAGTTACCTTTACAAATCTGGTCTGAGAATGTGCTGATGAAAACCATTTATGAACAAGACCTTACTAATCGGCCTAAAATCTCTACTGTTGATAAGAGCAGTACTGACATGATGCACACTGTGTCCACAAGTAAGTCAACACTCAAATCATAAAACACATTTGCAGTGTGAGAAGTGCAACTCATATTCTTTAATATAAGCAGTCTGAACAGCAGCACTGGAAATGAACCATTAGGGCATTCCTGCAAGGTAGCTGATGAGTTAGTGTCCCAAAGTCTCTTGTACTATGCTGTCATAAAACCTGCCCTGTCATCACTGTTACTGTCCCCTTGTGCTAACCAAAGTAAATCGATAAAGGTGGCTAAAATATAAAACATCCAGATTGCAGTATAGGTATTACTGAACTGCCACAACTGCAGCACTACAGTAAATCAGTAGGATGTGCTGGTTCAGTTCTTATCCCTTATCTTTCCTTTAAATCAGCCGTTCAGAGATCTCTTATTGCTGTGCAGTGGCCCAAAGAGAGGATTCCTTCTTTACAACTTGCCAGTTCAATTACTAGCTTCATATGGATTTTCGAATTTAAGGAGCTGATGCCTTGCTGGGATCTTTTGATTCAGGCAGGCAGTCTGAAACCTTAGTGCCTTTCAGGTCATTTATGTAAGATTTTCTTCAGAAGGAAAGGCTATAATTTGCTTTTGCTTATTTTTTACAAAGAAAAGCTGTTGTAGGAACTGATAATCCAACATTTTATCTTTCAACAATTCTTGGTACACCAGTGTTTGAATCTGGGTTGTGTGAAATAAAAGCAGTTGTTTACTTATGTTCAGTCACTGCCTCTCCCTCCACAAATATTAATAGTTCCCCTCCTTATTCCCTCGCCAGTATTGCAAATAATACTACCAAAATCAGTGCTTTAATATATCATACTAAAGCTATTTTTTCTATTCAACCAGGGTAAGATTTTTTTTCCCTCCTGATGAACTAGCAACTGGATGATCTTTTGAAGGCACACAGGACCATCCATTCTTTAAACAGCGAGGCACTTGTCTCAGTGGATTATGCTCAGTGATTGTTATTGGTTTAGGACTTTAAATGTGAACAAAAGGATTCATTCAAAATCACAGAAGAATCATGAAAGAATCCCAGGACTATCAAGCATCCGTTGAAAGCTGTCTGCAAGGGTTTGGTTTGCATTCAGGGATGAGGTGATATAGACTGAAAGCAGCAAAAAAAGTAGATGAATTTGGAGCTACTGAACCAGAAAAGTAGCAAGAAGGGCTGATAATTTGAGCATCTGTGTCTGTATCATTTCTTGTAAGACCATAAATTGTAGGCTTGAGCACCTAAACCTGCCTTCAGGCACCTTTTTCATCTGAATTCTCTCAAGGCTGTTGAAAATATTGATTACTGTTACCCTATTTCTAAAAGGACAACAAAAATAACAGGCTCAGAGGGAAGCAGTGAAAGTGATGGAGACACAAAAAGTTTTCCATGTAGAAATTTAAAGATTTAATCTGTTTAATTTAGAAAGGAGACAAAAATGTGTGTCAGGATAAAGATGTATACAGTAGGTAGGACTACACCAAAACTAAATTGTCTGTTCCTACACACCTTTTATATTCCAGATTGAAAGTCAAAAATGTTAAAATAGAAAAAGGAAATGTTTTGTAGAATGATGTGATCAGTTTAGAGAATGTACAGTCACTAAACCTAACAAAATGGGCATTAGAGAAATATCTGACATGCATGTGAACCCAAACAACTATCCCTTTTAAGAGTCAGGAAAGCAATAAGTAAATTGTGCTTGGATAAAAGCTAATCCCAAATAGATTGTGACATTATAACCTCCCTAAATGTGTATTTAACTTTCTGCTAGCCTCTACTTCTGGACATTTACAGAAAGAGGAAGTTAGATAGACTTCTAAGGTGATGTTACCAATTAGAATCGCTATGCCCATAACCTCATGCCAACCTCAGTGGTAAGACAAGCAGTCAACAAAGCTTCCAGTGAAAATCATCTGTTGTTAACAATGCATAAAAAGACGTGAATGCTTAGCTGAAATTACACCTCTGAGAGTACCAGCAGCAACATTTTCTGTCAATCCTGGTGCAGAATGGTGTGTCAGGAAATCCTAGGTCAGAGGTCACCTTACCTGCTACTTTCTGTGTCCTTATTCCCTCAAGAACCTGTTACTGGCTGTTTCCTTGTCTCTTCAAGACTGCTCCATAGGAGTATTCATATCTTGAGTGTTTATTCATTAATATCCTTTAAGCTTCTTATGAAAATAGAAGGATGGTCCCGAGGTTTTTTAACATAAATGACAGCAGTATCTTTAGCAGTGTCAATTTGAATCAAGTCCAAGGCAGCATTAAAAGTGTTAATTTCTCTCCAGTAGATCTTGCAATGAAAACTGAGCGGTCTTTAAAGCTTTTCCTCTTCCTCTGCTGTCATTCTTTGCTTTCACACCTGCCTGAAGACTCCTCCTCTATTTCCAGTCTTTGCCTCTCTAATCCTCCTCAGTGATTTCACATTTACTGCTGGCTTCTGCACAAAAGGTACTCAGACATAACTGGCAAGTAAGGATGTCTAGACATCGGAATTTTACTTTACTGCAATATTTCAGACAATTTTGGACTTTCACTTCATTCTGCGTCGTTCCAGAAAAAAAGTATTTTACTCTCTAGAAAAAGTTTTTAGCAAAGAGAACAGCTTATTTCATTTCTGTTGGTCTTCTTGCTACTTAGTTATGACCTGTTTAGCTTGCAGACTGACTAGATTGTCTGGGAACGTGACAACCAGCCTTGTCATCAACTTCATGGAAGAGAAATCAGGGCACAGGCAAACCCACCAGGTTCCCAGGTTCAGAGAAGACTGCCTAGCCTATGTGTTCAAAGCCAACTAGTGCTTGGCCTGTCAGGGTGACAAAAAGAATGCTTCACTTCTAATATGGGAGCCACCTGTTTAATTTTCCAGTCATCAGTTAACCTGTAGGATGACGCACTAGGCACCCATCTGGTTTTTCATAAGTTTTGAGAGAATTACATGTTTGCACCTTTCAGTTCTATAGAAACTTAGCAAAAATGTCTCTTATGGAAAGGTTTCAATCAGCTCTATCAGGATTCTTGTTGAACAAAGGCTGGAGGAATGTCAAACTCATGTTCGCACAAGGTCTATAATGGTTCCTTAATTAGGAAAAAACTACAGTGTACAGAACAGATATTGGACTGGATTGCCCATCCGTGGTGTTCCTTTCTACTAATAAGGGGAAACATTAAGTATCTAGGACTCATTAAATCCAAGGTTGACAGACAGATACACTGACTAATTGGCTGACATTCCATTTAAAGATACTCTAGTATATGCTGTTCCTCATTCTGTAGATATTTTTAGACCTCTGTTTTATGTAGATTTTCTTTTCCTAAGGTATTATTTTTATCTGCAATGTCTCTACAGTAGACTTTAAGCCTTATGGGATTCTCTAAACAGAGAATAATTTGTCCTTAACAGCATATTTATGATCAGTGATTTTTTTCTCTTAGCTCTTGTTAAGCCAGATTCTCATGAACACTTTTCTTATCACTCCAGGCCTTTCTAGGATTACATCTAATTTGCCACATGGAGTTATTTCTGCTCACAGAATTAAAGCCCTTAATCATATTTGGTTTAGTGACTCCCATTTGCTTAGTAATCTTGAGACTATTTTGCCTTCTGTTTCACCCTCCTCTAGGGCTGATGATGACTTGATTGATTTACACGATCCATCACTGACTGATTTCTTAAACTAGTTACCTTAGTGCAAAATATCAGTCATGTCTGTGCTTTTATTATTTTGGTTTACTGCAGAGTTATACACAAAAATGAGGGAGAAGAACACTAGACATGCATTCACTTTTCATACAAAATATCCATTAAAACCCATTTAATTTTGGCTTGTTAACATTACCTGCAGTTTTTTAATGAGAAGATGGGTAGAACATGATTACTTGTCATGAATGAAGAGCTGCCTTGTGCCATTGAAACTTTGCACTTGTTTCTTCTCTGAAAAATCATAAATAGAACTGAGCTTATATGAAAAAATAGCTCAGTTGCTGGAAAGCAACTTCAAAGAAAAATTATGTTCATAGACATGCAGGCAGTAGCTTAAAAAGCAGCTTTTATAAAACACATTTTATGTTTACAGTCACTCAGTGGCTGAGAACATAATACTTTCAAAATATGTTTAAAACCACTCTGTGGCCAAAAGAACAGCTCTTACAGAAAAGATATTAATGTTCAGAGTCATTTCATCATAAGAAATAAGCAACTTCTTGTTAATTTTTATAATTTACAGCTGATCTGTGGCTCTTAAAACAACTATCAATAGGACCTGTTTTATGTTCACATACATTATGTGCCCATATAAAACAATTTCTACATCTTTCAATAATACACATAAACATGCCAATACCATTACCTCAGCAACAGTATAATTAACAAAAAAAAATTAACACATTATCTCAACAACTCTAATGTGGGATATATCGAACTTAAAGATGATTATGCAAATAGTAAGACTCCTCCTTATATACTAAAAGAATTAATATTCAACACCATTAAAATTACCAACATACACATTTAGAGAAAACCCAACAGTTTAATTTTAATAAAGACAGTATTGCTTGGTAACCTAACAGCGGAGTTTGCACCAAAAGCTGCGTGTGATAAAATATATTATTTGATTTATGCTACTCATCCAGAGTAAAGTCAGCTTATGGATAGAAACATAATGATTTTAACTGATGTGACATGAGTTTTTAACTTTGTCCACACAATCACACACAGAATCATAGAATGGGTAAGATTAGAAGGGACCACAGTTTGGTCCACCCTCCCTGCACGGTCATCCTAGAGCACATTGCACAGGATTGCATCCAAATGGTTCCTGAATATTTCCAATGAGGGAGACTCTACAACCTCTCTGGGCAATCTGTTCCAGTGCATGGTCACCTCCACAGTAGAGAAGTTCTTCCTCATATTCAGGTGGAACTTCCAGTGGATTGGTTTCTGCCTGTTGCCTCTCATCCTACTGCTTGGCATCACAGAGAGGAATCTGGCTCTATCCTCTTAACACCCTCCCTTCAGACATTTACATACATAAATAAGGTCCTTTCTCAAAGCTGAACAGGTCCAGCTCCCTCAGCCTTTTCATGTAAGAGAGATGCTCCGTCCCCTTAATCATCTCTGTAGCCCTCTGCTGGACCCACTCCAGGAGCTCCATGTCTCTCTTATACAGAGGAACCCAGAGCTGGACACAGCACTCCAAACAAGGCCTCACAAGAGCTGAGTAAAGGGGCAGGATAACCTGCCTCAACCTGCAGGTGATGCTCTTCCTAATGCATCCCAAGATAGCATTGGCCTTCTTGGCCACAAGGAGACACTGCTGGCTCATGAACAGCTAGTTGTCCATCTCTACAGAGCTGATTTCCAGCAGGTCAGCCCACAGGTTGTCCTGATGCCTGAGGTTATTCTTCCCCAGGTGCAGGACTCTGCTGAATTTCAGAAGATTCCACTGTCAGTGTCTCTGACCTGTCAAGGTCCTTCTGAAGGACAGCACGGCACTCTGGGGTATCGGCCACTCCTCCCAGTTTTGTGTCATCAGTGAACATGCTGAGGAGGCATCTGACCCTTTATCCAAGTATTGATGAATAAATAAACAATACTGGGCACAGTGTTGAATCTTGAGGGACATCACTAGTGACAGACCAATTAGACCTTGTGCCATGATTACAACCCTTTGGGATCTGCCATTCATCCAGTTCTCAATCTACCTCACTGTCTGCTTATCTAATCTGTATCTCCTAAGTTTGCTTATGAAGATGTTGTGAGAGATAGTGTCAAAAGCCTTGCTGAAGTCATGGTAGAAATTATCCACTTGAAGGCTTGAATATACGTGAAGCAAGACTCAAACCTTTTACATGAGTTCAATGCCAATACTGACGTTTTGGAACTGTAAAAATAGCTATCAGAAACCAGTTATCCAGTGTTACCATTTTTTAACAGCCCAAACTGCTCAGACATTTTGTTTTGTACATGTCTGTATATTCTTGTTTGCCACAGCTTTCATTTTACATAGATTCTCCCATCTAACAGCATTTGTCAAATTTCTTTGTTCTGCTGACATCATCCAACACCCAGTGTGTATGAAAAGAAAATCACAGTATGACAATAATCACAGTCCTCGAACCAAGCAAGTCCTGATTCCCCCTGCCTTTTATCTAAACAATTTTTTTCTTTTTTTTTTTTTTTTTTTTCCACACAGTGAAGCTGTTTAGGTTGCCTAATGATCGATCATAGTGTCAAGAAACATTTTTCTTTCAGAAGTTTTTGTTGTCTACCTGTGATATTCTCTTGAAATCTCAGTGTTGGGGTTTTCCTAATTTTTGTTTTGTTTTACATTTTGTGCAATGTCCCATATAAAGGCAAAAACACTTTCTGAGAAAAGGCTAAGGAGCCCTAACCTGCCTTTCCTTCTTCTCCTTCCTTAAAACTCACCTTTCTACACAGTGGCTAAAAATACTTAGTCTGATGACCAGTGAAGTAGATGTTTCATTTCACAATTAAAAAAAAAATAAAATCAAGAAGACAAGAGCCGTAATTTAAAAAGCAGCTGTTAGTATCAGTGAAATCAGTGAAATCAGTGAAACACCAGTTGTGATGGGTAAACTGCCATCTATCATAGCCCCTGGATGGAGTACAGAAAGGTAGTGATAGGACATGAATTTTTCTAAAAAAAAGGCCTGACTGACCCAGGTCACCAGGTCTGACCCAGGTGATGGACAAATCTGTACACTGTAATAAAGTACTGAATTAAAGGACATGTGGATATGACCCTGTAAGGTAAGATTCAGTACGGTTTTGCAGCTCTTCATATAGCTGCTCTTCACGAAACCTATTATTGGGTTCATCAGTGAGTATATAGCTCTAGATTACTTGTATAGATTACAGTAACTAAATTTCAAAAAAAACTTTCAACAAGGTTCCTAAGCAAAGACACTTTAAAAAGAGAAAAGAAAGATTAAGACACAGGAACCTTTCCTAAAATAATATTCAAATGAAAAGAGAACTCAAACCGTTGGAATAAATTGCCAATCTTTATATGACAGAGGGGTTGCCGCTGGCATTTCACTTGGATCTGAATTCATAGGTTGCCAGTAAAACAGAATATATGAGCAGGTGATAGCTGGACAAAATGAAAGCTTGTCTGCAAAGTGTTACAGGGGAATCTTAACGTAGCACGTATCTGAGAATATCGAACTTCACACTGAGAAAAACAAGGAGGTATGGGGAAAAAAACCAACAAAATTTATCAGTACTTTCACAGAGGTGGGTTGTGGCTCAGTAGCCTATTAAGTCTTGATCCTGAGATCACTGTGGAAAATCCTCCAAAGTTTTCACCTCAGTGATCAACATCAGACAAAGAAGAAAAATGATTAGTGGGAATAATTAGACAAGAGAAGGCGGATTAAAAAAACATAGTCAAGATTTTTTTTATCTTGGATATGACATTCAACTCCTATCATGATATCTAAAGACTTGATAACACCAGAAACAAGCATGGAGACCAGGGTGGAGTTGAAGGGACTTCTGACAGGTTATACTGTCAGTTATCTGTCCATGATTGTGTGTAATGCCATTCAAAAATGTCTTTGACCTCAGTGGTTTCCCAAAGTAATATCTTCCACAACAGCCTCAAATACACTTTTGGAAGTCCTTAAAAATATATCACTGGAAGCTAAGAATCTATATCAAAGGAAGAATTACTCAGTAATTCCTCCAGCGCCTTATAGTCCTTCGTTCCCCAGCCTCTGCTCACTGTAAGCTTCAGGTGAAACTCAGGGACATGATACCAAGCTAAGCCAAACCAGATTGCAGGTTACCACCCACTAGTTCCTCAGGTTAGTTCTCTCTGTATTGTAGTTCTTGCACATGAAACTACATAGATGGATATGTTAAACATATGTTCCGTTTGTGGATGTATAAATACACATCCCTTTTCAATATTCAAATACAAGCCAAAGTTTAAATAAAATTCAATTAACTATTAAATTCAGAAGGAAAACTGCCAGAAAATTTATAGAGACTACTTTTAACTGACAGTACCATGGAAAGTAAATTCATAACACTCTTCAGATAGCTGCCTTACACCATGGAGGAACATAGTAAAAATAACTTGATTCCTACTTTCTCTTATCATTGGCCATTTTAGTCTGCCATGATGACCTGTAGTTTGTAGAATCCCCCCCAGTCAACAAGGAGTTAATCTAGTGGAAAAGTAGGAAATGAAATTGCTTAGGAAAGAACATACAGTATGTATAAATTATGGAATTGATGGGTTTACTACACCCATAGCTGATCTATGTATAAGCATAGAGAAATAATGGAAATACCTTAGAAAACAATTAGGACACTGTGACAGTAAAAGTTAGAAATTTGCTGTTAAAATCATCATATTCAGTGAAATAAATGTGTTAGAAATGCAAATTAATTTATGTGCACATTTTCATGTATAAAAACATAAAAATGTATAGTAATATCTTTCCTTGAATATGTGCTTAATGCTGCTATGCCCCCATTCTCAGTCATCTGGAATGATAGCTTTAATAAGGGGATAACCTTGGTTTAAACTCATCATATATTTGCATGCTTACGTCAACTGTATTGCAACAGAAGCTGGCAAAGCTGCCCGAAGGAACAACGCAGTTGATTAAACTACACTTAAGGACAACATATTTTGCTAATACTAACTTAACAAATGGGAATATTAGTGCCCCGGTTTCAGTTGTCATAGATAAATCTCCATTTCTGATTTGCTGTACATTTTGAAATTTATATTAAATCAAGAAAATATTTTAAAATAAAGATATTGATAAAAACAATGCAATATCAGACCCCCCCCCAGACACACACATTAGGAGTCCAGCTCTTAAGCTTGTATAAGTCTCTTACTAGGCATAAGATGACAGCATAGCAATCTCTGTTCTTAAAATATTAGTTCTGTGTTGTAATCTGACTCCATCTGCTGAGCTTTTCTGCAGGGAATATCACATCACTGTCCTTTCCAAAATAAATTCTTCACCATAAGGTATTCTGCACCCCATTTATTATGTGAGCAATGCACTGTCAACTTTGGAGGTACAAATACCCTTCCACAACACGAAAACTGTGACCACTTTGAAAGGATCAGAAAAAACAGAAGTCATAGATGAGTACAGCAGTCTTCATGTTACAGCATTACGTAACCAAAGGGCTTTTCAATAGAAGATCTTTTTTGTTTGTGTCTGGGATTGATTTTTCTCTCCGTAATATAGGAGCAGATTACAGTGCATGTATGGAAGGAGCAAGGCTAGCTGGCCATCCAAGCTTTGGCATAAAATAGGTTTGGATCCCAACTCGCAGTGAGTAACCACTGTTTTAGCATTTTTTCTTGAGAGCATATGAAGCAATTTGGCTCCCAGTAAGGAATGCACTGCTAAGTAAAAATAGCAATCTTAAAATTATCTCTTCAGAAAAAACCCTAAAAGATATACATTACCACTATCTTTTTTAAGGAGTGCTATTGATAAAAAGGAAAAACAAACAAGGCCTAGAGTACAGAAACTGTAGGAGAAATTTCAGTCTGTCCTCAATGTAAATTTGAAGGGAAAAAGTAAATTTCCACCTACAACATGTGTGGAAAGTAACATAAGTTCTAAGAAAATCTTCCATGAGAAACTTGGACATGACAGATATGTCTAAATAATATCTATGTGAAGAAAATCAGATCTTGAGGATGTTACAAATTTTCATCTTTTTGCACGTTTTCCAGTAAAACATCACCAAGGGCCAGGATAAAGTTGATGCGAGATTTTATTATAACTCTGTAACTATGCTGTGCCATTACTTCAGCCATCGCAGACTCAGAAACAGCAATTATAATGAAGTCCAGAGACATCACAGAACTGAGAACCATGCAGCCATGAGAATTTCTAAGGTGTGTAAGGGCTCTGAAAGACATTTTTTTTCCCAAGACTCAGCAGTCCCATACAGTCCTCTCTTATGGCTGCAGACTGTTGTACCTCAAGGATGATTTATACAATTCACTTTATTTCCCTGTCCAAGTGGAAGATATACTGTGTGTTTACATTGGATGTAGGATTTTATATAGCTAACTCTCAGTCCCTCTGTTCCCCTTTCAACATAATCTCTGGCACCCATATTTTGCTCCTTATTATCAATAACCTTGGGATAAAGTCTCAAAGTGAGAAAAACTTTGAATTCAAATGTCATATAACAATAAAAGACAGCAAGTCACTAGTCACAAAAGCTTATCAGGGTCATATAATTGACTAGTAAGGGTGGAAAAAGTCATGTTGCAGTGCATTTCCCACAATGAAAACAGTATGCATGAGTGCAGTTCATAATCAATAATGCTGTGAAACTGTAGACAGTGAAGTTAAGGTCGTTTGGTAATTGAAAAGTGGCAACTAGAAAACGAAAATGGGGGAAAAAAAATGATGAAAGGAAGGGTTTATTACTTAAGCCAAGACGACCATATGCTGTACCAGCTGAAAAATCAAAGAGATTTTCAGTGTCAGCCTCAGGCACTGGTAGGTTTAAGCATCTCTATAGGTGAAACTGAACAGTACTGATGATAGAGAGCAGTAGTTTTAGATCCTCTGAGAAATCTCTGCTTGCAAAAGAAAGCATCAATAAGAGTGAACAAGAGAGTGGAAAGACCTACACTGGAGAAGGCACAATCTCCTGGCACATTACAAGCAACAGAAGGCACTTCTGGATATTTTTGCTGCAAGACAATCTAACAGAAAAAAAAATATCTGCTTTAGTAACCACTAATTGAAGTTTTCATTTAGGGCACTCTTTCCTTGCCTTCCATTTTCTGAACAATTTTCATACATCTCTTAATTGTTTTTATAGAGGAAAATAACATCTATAATGAGTAAATCTTCTAGATATAGCGAATGTTACTGAATAAAGAGAAGATCAAGAAGATCCACTTTTGCCATGGCATCTACTGCTGTTTTTCCAAAGGACAGTAAATTGGAAAACATTTGTTTTAAAACATTGTATGCATGACACAGCATGCTCAGTTGTATCTCATTTAGTCATGCAACTTCCCATCCATGTAAAAGTCACAATGTGTGGCAAACCTTAAAGAGTGTTTCCCATGAAATAAAAGCCCTGTTAGCATTTAATCTTTTACTGCACACATGTATTTAAGAAAATAAGAAAGGAAGATGGAGGGAGAGCATCAGAGTGTAAGAATGAACGCATGCACTGCGTTTCGCTGTATAAACAACATAATTTTTTATGTTGCTCAGATCTCTCTGATCAAGTTTTAAACAATTTAACAGCCAACCATACACTCACTGATGAGAAAATTTTATTCTGACATACATCAAAATATAATAAATATTTTTCATCTATGAATAATACAAATGTAAGTAATATCATTATGTATCTCTATAGGGTAAACAATATAGGGAATTTATAGGCAAACTAGTGAACTAGTCTCTGCAGTTGTATAAGATTAACATGATCATCCCTACATGTCTACTCACATTTCACTTTATCACATTATACCAAGCCTTATCACAAATTTAAAAAATCTACCTCTTTAATTCTGTATAGCAACTTGTGTAGACAGCCAGTTTCCTCAGATTCACTTAAAAAACATCCCTCTGCCATTTCAGACTCAGAAAACTTCCAAAAAGTGTGAGCAACTACAGGTAGTATTAAATGACTAGTACTGGCTTGTGAAGTACTTGGAAAAGACAGTTTAGGAGAGAAAATGGCAATAGGCTGGAACTGACACTGGGAAGGTAAAGGACTCCTAAGGCAGAACAAATTAATTTCTGGTATCCGCAGGGAAACCCAAAATGCCATCTGGCAGCAGGACACAAGCAGTGTGCTTATGTAGCAAACATGCTGCTCAGGATCACCGCAGAATCAGCCATCAGACAGAGACTCAAAGGGCCCATTATTTCTATTCTCCTGCTCCAAAGCAGGATTGATGCTCTTTGTGTCATTCCTGGCAAGTATCTATCACACTGTAAAAATTCTTCAAGAAAAAACCTATTCCAGTGCTTCGGTATCCTTACTACAGTCCACCTTTCTTTAGACAGAAAATGATTCTGTTCTCTGTACACTAGGTTTTTGAAAACTTACCATGTTACCAGACAATCTTTTTTTTTTTTTTTTTTAGATTAAGAATCTGATGTACTAATGATTTTCTTGGACATTAGGTTCTTGTCATCTTAAGTCAGTCTTGCAGACTCCCATTCTTGCATTGTGAACGAGGTGAGGAAAATCATTACTTTCAGCATGCACAGTATAGCAGGACTTAAATAAAGAATTGTCCCTAATGCATAATTAGGAGATCATGCAAGTGCTGTAGAAGTTTAACAGCCACAAAGACAAGACAGTTAAATGACAAAAATTAATCTAATTCTGTACAGTAAACAGTTAATTTAGTCAAGGAAGAGGGGGGAATGCACCTCAATATGTGACATAAAAGGTTTGGGGGTATGGAGAACCCCTGGACTTCAGCATGCCTTCCCTGACCATCTCTTTCTATTCTCTTGTCCTCAAGACTTAAAGTCATTGGCACTCATTTTGGAGGAGAGTAAATTTGTAAATCAGCAAACAAAGCTAAAAGAAAACTGTAATCTGCATATTTCTAAGCACAGAGCATTAGAAACATCCCTAATAATAAATTTTAGAAGGTATATTTTTATTTCATCCTTATCTTTCTTTCCTCAGCAGGAAACGTACATTGAGACAATTAAGTAATTATGCAATTAGTTATCAAGTGTTTAAAGTTTCTTACTCACCCACTGGAGACATTTCTGGGACACTGGCAACATAAGGCCCATCCAGAAACCTTGGTTCATTGTCATTAATGTCCTGCACTTTGATGATGAACTCTGATTCAGGCTCTAGTGGTTTCTTGGTGTCAACATCCACAGCCTGAGCTCGGAGTGTGTAGAAAGGTTTTTCTTCTCGATCTAGGCTCCTTATGGCATGAATGTCTCCTGTGGTCTCATCAATAGTAAAAACCGTGCCAGCACCATCTCCTGAAAGGGTATATTTAACAGTGCCGACTCCCTTGTCCAAGTCAGAATGAAGCTTGAGAACAAAAGGAAAAATGAAAGGGAGGAAAATAACATTAATGACTTTTCCTAGGAGTTTGTTACTCATTGCAAAAATACAGAACTTATTCTTTTCTGTCTTAATTCATCCATTTCTGCCTTAAATACCAAGATGCACATTTTCCTGTCTATTAGTATGATAAATCTCTATTTTTAATTTGAAAAAACTCATATTTTAATACAGCTTCTTAGACTTTTTGTCCCTTTGATCAGTGTCTATACTACAATAATGTGGCCTGAAACGTTACTTTAAATGCAGGAATTTTTAGAATCCAAACACAGTATGATGAACTTCTTTCTCAGATGCCTTTATGTGCTTCATACTCATCCTTTAAATACATCTAAAAGCTTTGAATAGATACTCAAGGTTACATAATTGATGCTAAAATACTTTTTAAAATATACGCCCATTTGTCCCTTCTAATGAGGACTAAAAAGGTCTACTATAATGGACACTGGTTGGAATGGAGTTTTCAAGAGTGAATTCCCTTAGGCAGAACTGTAAAGCAATTATGGATATAGACTTTATTTACATGATGTACTGCCCAAGGTGAAACACAATAGAGGAAACATGGGACATGAAAGGAGATTATGTAGAAAATGAATTACGGGGAAAGTAAATGGTTTTGGTAATGGGGCAAGAAGCTAAGCTACAGAGAAAGAGGTAAAGGCAATTATTAATATTTATAGGTATTCACTTGAAATTGAAAATAGGTCCTTGTGACTGTGGAAGAGGTCATGGTTTGTGGCACAGAGCAAACAAGAACATAGTTTCTTCTTTGTCTACTTTTTCATCTCGTCATTCTTGCTCAGTGAATATACTAGATTCTGATCTTTCATCTAGCTGCCCCCCACATGCAATTTTAAATTATCTCTCCAGTCCAAAGTAAAGTATTTTGCTTCTGAGGTGTTAAGTATTTCCTTGCTTGCAAATGAAAAGATAACACAGTCTGAGATAATTAATGTCGGTGTCTTCCTCATCGTTTTAATTTAAGTGACTCAAAACTTCCAACTGTTTCAGTACACCTTTCTCAGTAAAGGCTTGGTATTTTCCTTCCATTATCATATACAGACTTACAGACATACATAGAGAGAAAGAAAGATATAAAAATGATTACAAAAAAGCTGAAAAAATAAACTTTATAGAGAGAAGTTTAGAACTTCATAGAAGGAACCACACACAATTGTTTTACTTATGTCTCTTTATTAAATACAATTTATTTAAGCTTCATTTTGAAGACTACCTTGATTCATATTGCTGGAAGTAAGAAAATCACAAAGCAAAAGAAAGTGGTTTCAAAGAAGGAATTTGTAAAGAGGGAAGCATGACAAGGTTATAATCTCCCATCTCCTGTTATAGGATTTGGCACTAAAGCTGAGATGGTTGAGTGTTTTTCTAATTGCTAGCTGTAGGTTTTATGTTCAATTAGTAACAAATCAGGCAGCATTGGATGTTTTATCTGAGATTGTGAATTATACTAGAAACAATTATAGTTGCTTTCCCTAGCTGGGGAAAAAGGTAAAAAGTGTAATAAGAAACAGACAAAGCAAATGCTCCCAAGACAAAGGAAGAGTGAAATACAGAGACATGCCTAAACATAGCTTTTCTTTCGTTTTTGTTTTGTTTTGTTTTTTCCATATGTGTTGGAGATAAAAAGCTTTATAACTGGCAAGATTAGCAATTCTACAGCTACAGATGTATTTACTGGGCTTCAATTGCATCACTCAGCTAGTATAACCTAGGACCTATTCCACCTATTTGAGCAGAGCTGTGTTGCTCTGCATTAGCTGGGATCTGTCACATTCTATTTATTCATCAAATCATGCTAATCTGGCAATTTTGATACAGAGATCCTAGGCACTATGGCTGAACAATGGGCAAATGCATGTTATTTGTAACCCACACTGAGCTATGTAATTTGTGGGGCAATTCAACATTAAAAAGTGTCTAATTACTGTAGGGGAATAACTGATTGATTTAATTTAAAATGAATCAAATTATCCAACAATAAAAGGCATGGAAAACCGAGATTCAAATGCAAGGATGAAGAGCAAGGAGCTAGCATGAGCTGTACTTACACAACACTAGAAAATAATCCTGACGTTCAATACCTGAAATATTCCAGAAAGCAGTTTAGGCTAGAGAAGTGCTTTCTATTGTCTCTTTGATTTATGTGCTACAAGCACTGGAAGAAAAGGCTTTTATTTTTTTGTGCTGAAAGACACATAGAAGATTTGTGAGAGACTAGATTTTTTGACACTGTGTCCAACAGCAGCTTTAGTTTTATATCCCACTTATCCTTCTTGTTTGTATACTTATTTTCCGATTCTTGGACTCACGCTATTTGAGCAAAACTACAGGTCAAGAGAACAAGTGCTCAGTTCTAACCTACTCTCCTCCCCACAATCTGTTTATATTTCATAATCACATGAATTTATTGCAACATGGTTATACAAATGAACATGTTCAGACAGATTTCCTAATTTTATGTTTCCCTATAAATTCTGAATATTGAAAATGCAGTAAAGATTTGGAAATGTCAGAGAATTGTTTCTACTTTTGCTGAAAACTGTATTGTTATTCTCTCTACCTAAGTAACACAGTTTAGTGTCAGATCTTTGGGCAAATCTGCCCCACATGTAAAATTAGTAACTCCTTGCAGTAAACTTTTTTAGTGCAGAAAATCATGAATATTTTTCTGTGATGGTAGAAAAAGGTCTGTCATTCCATAGTTCTTGCTAATGTCTGCAAACAATAACACATATGGCAAAGAAATGACTGTTAAAAAAAATAAAGTATGAATAATGGGATGGATAATATTTTGAAATACACTGCATAAATCTATGCAAATATTATGACAGTTTTTTTAAATCATACCCAATACCAGATGTCAAACTGAATCAGCCTACAAGTCCATGGGATCTAATAATCTACTTTGCCCTATAAAAAGCTGAAAGTTAGTTTGCTTCAGAGGGAATGAAAAGTTGGTAACTAGTTGTTGCTAGCACATCTGGAAGGAACTATTTATTCAGTTTTTCTGACAATTATGTCCAGTTCTTAACAAGAAGTATGACTGTATTTTAGCAATAAATTAAGGTCTTACTGCTTCACTAACTCAGTTTTATAAGTTCTGTGTCACTTCAAGAATTCATACACCTACACAAATGATTTGATATTACGTATGAAACCACATGAAAGACCAAAAAATGCATTCAGTAATGTACTTCAAGAATTACTTTCTACTCCTAGGTAAATTCAACATTGCAGGAGTATGGATCAGGTATACTTGTTCCTCAGTATACTGAGGTTTCGATTTGCTCCTCGGTGTCCTATGCCTCTGATCCTCAATTTTTCACCTTCTCTTTTCTTACACATTTTAATGGGTTGCATTAATGCACTTACAATGATTTAGAAAGTCAAATTTGTCAATTCATACATACATAGGTAGAGCAATCAGAATCAAAAGAGACTTAACAAATTGCAAGATAGTCTAGCCTTAAAATGAAGCAATCACTATAGCCCTACAGAGAATGCAAGAACAAGGATTATGACATCCATTAGGATTGCTGTGATCTTAATTTCACACCAATGGAGACATTGAATAGTTGTTGTATGAATTGACAGCTTCCCTTTCTGCATTTCCCATTCATATACAATGAAAAAAAAAAAAAGGTACAGAATGAAGTGAGAAAGTTTTAAATGTCAAAGATTGTTTGACATCCCTAAATTGATATATTCATCCTGTGATATACCCAGATTCTTGGTCTTATTCCACTGCAAATTTCAGAAGCTGAAAAAAAAAAATTCATTGTCCCATTTTTTTATTTGTTGCTAGTAAATCAATTTAAATGCTATATTGTAATGCATATCCAGACTGAAAAAAATGTTAAATGTTCCAGAATATTAACTCTTCCTTTCCTACACAACAGAATTAATTATCCATCCTACATCTGTTACCTTTACATAATTTTCTTTATGCAATACATTTTAGGATCTCATTCCATTATTTATGCTTCCTGTATCTACTTCTCCACATCTCCATTTAATCTGTAGCCACCAGCTCCTCCCTCTGTCCTTTCTTGAGTAAGATGCACAATGAAAACTATTTGAGAAATCTAAACAACTATTCAATTACCTAAGACTGCAAACACCAAATGATGCCCTGAACTGAGGAAAGAAAAAAAAAAAAAAGCATATATAGTAAGCGCAGATGAGCACAGCTATTTTGGCAGACCTCAACTGCAGAAGTCTGTGTTGAAACAGGGTTACCCACTACAAGAGAGGAGGGTGTAAATTAGTCTAGAGAAACCTTTGATACTAACCACTTGAGCAGACTTTCTATTTGGAAGATTGTCCTTCTAAAATATAATTATTCTACACATATTTTCTATTGACAAGAAATCTATGGTCTACACAGACTTCAAAGTTTCTTTTAAAAATTGATAATTGGAATCTAACGTACTGCTTTTACAAAAGCGTATTTATTCCTTCCCTCTAAAAATACATAAAACTTGAATTTTTTCCCAAGATAAAAGAGGAGGGGCAGTGTCAGAGACTTTAATTTAAGAAAATTGAGGAAGAAAAACAACAGTGCCAATCAAATTACAATAAAGTAATTTTTCTTTCTTCCCCTCTCCATTACAGACAGATTCCCCTTCAGAGGACATTTTGGAATAAGGGGAAGTCTTCTCACAACACAGTCAGTGCAAATGTTTCCTGATCCTAAAAATTTGGATAACATAGGGCGTCTTCTGAAAAGTCAGTTAACATGCGTTAGTCAGACAGCCCTAAAGCTTGTGTTGAGAGGAGTTAGGATACTACTACAAAATGGGTTGCATGAACGACAATCTGAAAAATAGGTATATAAAAACAAGGAGTAACTAAAATCAAAGAATCATAGAATCATTTAGGCTGGAAAAGACCTTTAAGATAGCTGAGTCCCACTGCAAAATGATGAGGTAAAAGAAAGGTGAACAAAAGGAGAAAACAATAAAGGTCATTTGGAGTGTACCCTGTTTAAGACTCCCTAAACTACGTTTACTCTACTTTAGGAAGTCACAATTCTACAACATGTAGAGAAATGAAAGAACACAAGATCATTATACAGACCCCAGTTGCATTACCTAGTACTCTACCTATGCTGAAATTTTCTAAAAAAACAAACAAAAAAACAAAAAACAAACAAACAAAAAAAAAACCAAAAAAAAAACCACTAATAAATACACACCTTTAAAGTACTTTCAACAGGATCTCTTGCATAAATCAAAATTTCATATTCTTGTAGTTAGAACATGAAAAGAAAGACTAGAACTGTAGGGTTTCCTCCTTTTTGAGTAAACACAACACTGGAAATATATGCTGAAAGAGTATCAGTTTAAATCCTTTACATTTGGAGAGATCAAAGATTATAAACTGATTATAAAAGTTTATGCTTAATTTGGCATTGATTGGAACTGTAAGTAGCAAATTTATCTTCTGTTGTTTAATTTTTTATTTATAACAATATGCTCTGGAACTCCAGTTTGATCTTGGATGGGTTTAGAGCAAAGGCCTACTACATTCTGTCGGTGCTGACGAAGCTATCCTCAGTTTGATCTTTCTCTTAATACAATTTTTTTTCATTATTCCAAATATTTTTCTTCACTGCATAGCAAATGACCTCCCTTCTTATGTATTTAAATATAATGTTATGTTAAATACAGAAAACTTGTTCTGTAAATCATACTTGCTCCAAACCTCTGTCAGTTAAGGTGTCTCTTTTTGTTTCATAATGACGCACTAGGACAGGTAGGGAATGACAGAGTAGAAACATTTCGCCTCAGCCTGTCTATCACTGTGACAAGGCATACCATCACAAACTATTTGACCACTTCTCTCTTCTAAATAGGGAAAAAAAAAATCTTAGTTATATCATAGAGGTGAAATATATCAATTTCAACACAGATGTTAGAGTGATAATTTTATGACCTTCACAGGCAGAGAATTTTATGAGTGAAACATAATATCTTCTGAATTTTTAACCATTTTGTATTAAGCTGGCCCAAAAAAAACCAGGCAAATATGCATCTGTGATACACACACACAGAGAAAAAACAGCAGTCATGAATGAATAATGCTTGATGTGCAAGAGATATAGGAATAGAAAGTACAGTAAAGAAACTGAAAGACTTTTTCTGTGTCTGATGCATCAATTCCAAAAAAGCATAATCACATGAATCATGTTCCAGTTGCAAGATTTCCTCATAACAATATTTTTGCATTATCACATAGCAAGTATTAATTTTCCTCAGGTTCCAGAAACAGTGTAGGAAAGGGTTATGTCGTATGTATTTCTTTCATTTTGATGAAGCAATACAGATAAGTGACACGCTGCATATTTTGCATTTTCTTCTAGTTTGAAACCCAAATATAGTTTTTTTTCATGTTTTGAAAAAATATTAAAAAATTCTCTTTTAGTGGATTTTTTTAACTAATAGACCTTTGTATCGGAAAAAAGGAAGTTTCTAAGACACAGGTAAAAGCATCAGATAGAGTTTGTTCTTCAAGCTTGGATTATTTAAACCAAGTAGCATTTATGTAGCATTATGCAGACCTGAATCAAATCCTGGAAATCCTGTATATATTCTAAGTTATGGATACATTCATATTTCACATATCGTTAAGCTGCATTGTGTAAGAATGGTATGCCTTCTTTTTAATAGAAATGTCACACCTAGATACTAACAAGCAAAAGAAAAATATCTTCCACAGCTCAAAGCTAAATCATTTCTGCTTAAATGGAGCAGTTTAATTATAAATCTGAATGTAATTGTCTCTCCTGGATTTTCCCAATGCAATTTTTAAAAGCATGTGTTGAGTTTACATGAAGTTATATGGTAGCTATAGCTACCACTTGCGAGATTTATTGCTGTTTTTAATGAATAAAGAAAAATCTTCATAAAAGTCAGTGGAGTATACAATGTAATAGATAAAGAATTTTAAAAGCTTTATAATTTGGAACAGA
Organism: Empidonax traillii; assembly: GCF_003031625.1. Taxonomy (NCBI): domain Eukaryota; kingdom Metazoa; phylum Chordata; class Aves; order Passeriformes; family Tyrannidae; genus Empidonax; species Empidonax traillii. The sequence goes on along the minus strand of NW_020955831.1, from coordinate 38,181 downwards.
AATGTTCAGCTGCTTTAAGATCTCTGTTTTCTGTAACTGAGGCTGTACTAATGTTTTATACTGACGAGATGAAAGAACCGCCACATCTGCTGCTGCTTTTGGGGATGGAGGAGGAAGAGAAGAGTATAGAGTCATTTTATCTGAGAGACAAGAGGTCAGAAAGGTTATTCCTACAGAGAACTTGGAAGAGGGAAGAAGCAGGAGGTGAGGAATAAGAACTGTGTCTGGGTGAGTTTATATTCTATCCTTTTTTTGAGAGACTGCTCAGTGAAACCAGAGATGTTAATTTGTTTCTAATCCTCCTGCATATGGTACTTTGAGAAGTCCTGGGGAAAATAATTTACAGGGGCAAAATCTCTTCAGTCTCCTAGGAAGTGTAACTATGTCCATAAAGCCTAAATCTTGGACTTGAAAAATTCGATCGCAAAACTCCCATTGTCTCCAATTTTATTCCGTAATAATTAGGGCCTTGCAAGTGCTAGCAGAGTACTTTCCTGCAGAGCATTAGCACAGTTCTCTCCTACAGACTGAGAGCAAACATTCTCTTTTGTTTAAGTTCAAACACTTAGGGAAATTTTATTTCCACCTTTAAAAGTTTTACCAAACTAAAGGTCTTAAAATAGAAATAACAGAAGTCTTTTCTTATGTGGAAATAATTTACCATCTCTCTCTCTACACGTTCCCCACCCTTTGATTTTCCAGAAGTTCAAAAAATAATATTTCTGTTAGGCAGAAATGACTGTGAAATCCTTCCACTGGTGCAGGAGTTAGTTGTTACATGGCAGGGGTATTATCCATTTATAAGTGTTCACAGAAGTAAGTCTTCTTTTGCTTACAAATTCCGCAGCTATTGATGACGAAATTCACCTGCATTGGCAGTAGCTGCCAATTATGATGAAGGAAGTCATATTAACAAAGGGAACTTGTTTTTAGAAATTTTCCTAAAAAATATTCCTTTAGTTTGATAATGACACACATGCCTTTTTTGAACATAAGAAAAGACTTGTCTATTAGAAAATAATCATTGTCTGGAGAACTTCTGAGCATCAAATATCATCTTTTCTTTGCTATCTGCCTTTAAGTTTTTACAGATTTGCAACACAGTTCTCAAGTTCATCATCTTATGAGACTTGGTCCAAATGTAGAAACAAGATCTAAGAAACATGTTTGTACCTCTTCAAAAAGACAATTTAAACATTTTTACTCAGTGAATAACACAAAATCTCTACAGTAAAAAAGGCACTTTAAGAAAACATACAATCTCTTGACTATCCCTTTTAATTATACATGAAAGATATATGTATAGAAACTATATATTTATTAATGATAATGCAGAACACTGTCACCTATTTAGAATTAGACCAGATGAAATGAAATAATACCTATTTGTTAGTGAAACTCTTACTCTAGCAATATTTGTACCATAAATTGAACTAAATTTAACAATAAAAGAGAATGTAGTCTAGTTTACATAGGAAATCAATTTCTGCATCCAGTTAATTCACAAAGGTAAAATATAAAGTGTGACTTTGTTTAAAACAAATCAAATAATGAAGAGGTAATTGCACTTATTTACTACTGAGTTTGCCAAAAATTACTAAGCCAGAAAACAATAGTTATTTCAGTTAGATATTTTTTATTTTTATTTTTTAGGGAAAAATACTCTAGCTAGACAAATTACTGAATCTGTTGAAAGCTAGCATCTCTATTTCTATTAAAAAATTGATTGTTAAAATATTTATTTTCAGTGCAAAGTTATTTGTTAGAAAACCTCATTTCTTTGAAGGATATCTGAGAACGACTGATCATCTGCAGTACTGATTCAATTAATCAGAATAGGTTCAGTGTGGTGAAAATTGCCTCACAAGTGTATTCTTTTCTAAGGAATGTTTACAGCAATTGAAAAGTAATGAACTCTACCATTGAGGTAACCTGTATATTCCTACCTCATTCAGGAGGCAAGATCTGACTACTAAACTATTAATAGTGTATGACTATTTGTACATAGCAGGTACGGTCTTTACAAAGGCAGCGTGCAAGCCACCCACGAAAATCCACACAAGGTTGTACTCTGCAGCATTGCACTTTATTTGCATGTAGGAAATAATATATAAGTGCCAAAACTCATATCCACAGCAGGGCGCAGGTCTATTTATAATAGCCATGTGCCCAATAGAGTTTGTTCTATTAAAGGAACACTGGGGATATTGATTCAAAAGGAACAGGAAAAGGCTTTATAGACAGAACTTGTCACCTTCCTACCCTCACCTTCCACATCTGCACAGGGAAATAGCCATCCTTGTTGAGCTGCTCTAAGATCCAGTTTACAGCTACATCCTTTACTCTAAAACTAAGTCTTTTGAGAGGCTGGTTTAACAGAATAAAAAGAATACGGCATTCACTTGTCACAGGCCTTTTTAAGCTTTCAGAACAGATTCGTCTCTCGTTGGCATCCAGCTGGCCTTGTTTTGAGTGCTGCAAAATATGCCTTGAAAAATCATATAGCACAGAGATAAAAAGAATTCAGGCAAGACCAAGGTTTTGATTTACTATATGTGTGCCTTAAAAGCATGTATTTTTCATCTTAATGATACATTTACAGGAAACATGAAATGGTGTTGTGGGATGCCAAACACCTGTCAAAAAGAAATTTCATGCTATAAAATCATGAATAAACTATGTCCCAGCACAGTTACAGCCTTATCAGGATTATTTTCTTCTGTTAGAATTCATCTGAATACTAAGTTTTCTAAAATATTCTTTTAAAATGGATAAAATTAGTGAGACAACTCAATAAAGATTTTGAAATTCGTAAATATATCAAGTTTTCCTTGATAATTTGTTCATTAACTTAATGACCTAGTTAGACTGGGCTTAACCAGCGTGATTAAAAAGCCATTATAACACCAATCTCCCCTAAAATAAAAATAATCTTAAATTAGTTTGTTTTAAACAATACTTCTAAGTAGTGGTGTTTCCATTATTGGAACATCTGGTATCTGACAAAATAGTAATATACTTTCTTCATAATTTGCTATTCCAGCTGCAGCTAGTGTAGCATTTCTGATTTCCTGGAGCATCTATTTTGTCAGCTTTTAGTGCTATGGACCCCTGGTAACAGTTTTGGGGTTTCTGTGACTCCTTTGTTATCAGCACCATGTAACTGACCGTGGAATATGGGATTCCTTGGGATTTTACTTTTTCAGTAAGAACTCTTATCTTTACACCTGTAAAGATAAACATTCACAACTTCATTCTTTAATGTGAGATAAATGTGTAATGGAAAATGTATTTTAGAAGAAAAAACAATGGCAAAATCTGAAGATGTCTCTTCATTCCATAAATTAAAAACTGATTTGTTCATACACATGAATGAATGCAGAAATGCTGATTAACTTCCCTCTCAAAAAAATTCTGATACATGCCCTCTCTATTTAAGCAAGTTTGCTCTCAAAAAGCACTGTTTGCACTTTTAAGAAAGAACAATAAAAAATATTTTTCAAAGATGTAAAAAAATATGCAGAGTGGTTCTTCTCTGTGATCTATGAATGTCATGACTTTGATAGGCAGATGAACCCTTGTTTCAGCCAGGCTGAGCTGTACAAAGCACAGCTAAGAGACACATACCTGTCTATAAAGAGGTTTTAAAGGAGCAGTTACATATCTCAGCTGGAGGATATTTCTCCCCATGACTTTAGTGCAGCTTTCTAACATACATCCCTCCTCAGCACAGCAATGTAGACTCACCAGAATCATTGAGGAAAGGTTGTAAAGTGCTTCCAGATGACTTCCCAAAAGCGCAAGTAAACCTTTGTTTTCATAGCATTACTGACTACATTTTGTGGACTAAACCTGCTGCTCCATTCCTCAGGAGAAATATGTGTGCTGTGCCATGCCATACCAGGGCAGCAGATATCAACTCTTTCTCTGCTTAGTCCTCAAGAACTCCTACATTTTCTGGTTGAGCAGTACTGCCAGCTGTGAAAAAGATGGAAAAGTACTTTTCCCTGTGGACAGGCAAAACAATAAACTCATCATGGCAACAGCAAATTAGCAGCACATATTGGCACTGCAGGGTATATTTAGGATTTGTGTAGCAACACACTGTGAGAGCCCCGGAGGTATTACAGACTTTGACAAAAGAAAGTTAGTGATGTTCAGGTTCTACAAACTCATGTTCATATAAGAGCTAGAGCTGATAACTTTACCTCAGTTTACAGAGAGCATTAGCAACCCAACTTAGAGAAAGGGAAACAGAGAAAAAAATAGAAAAGTACAAAGAAACCCAATGGTACAATTTGTAAACAGAATTCAGGGACTTTAATGGTAGTACTCCATCATTCAGCTGCCTTCCAGCACAATAGGAACAGTACATGAGCGCTGTTTGCTTTTCATTCAAGACATAGAACCTCGAAAGTCTGGGAAATGAAGCAGAATATACAGAATTTCAGCAGAGACCACCTAATAATTGATCAATCTCATTAACTCCATCTGAGTTACTCAAGGAGAGTGAACAGAGAACAACAGAGAGATGCCAACTTAACAGAGAACAACTAAAGCAAACTTGTCCTCCTTCCATATGAAACTGGGTCAATTCAATGAAGGTTTAAGGTCTAAAACACTAAAGGTCAAGACAGTGAAACCAAAAGACATACGAGAAGAAAATTGGGATTGCTAACCAGCTCAAAAGTAAATAATCCAATGAAGTTTCCCCAACTGCAGGTTTTACACACAAACATACACCCACAGATTGCCCATATGCTTGTGGAGTTTTAGAATAGTTCTTTTCCTGGTAAGACATAGAAGGGAAAAGTAAAAAAGAGAAAAGAAGGGAAAAAAGGATGACTGTGATCAAAGGTGTAAATCATATGCTTTACTAATGGATGTTGCAAAACAGCTAGCAAATGTTTCCAAAAGAAAGGGCAAATGAATTTTACATAGCCAAGTATTTTAAAAATACACATTTTATGAGAATCTTAAAGGAAAAACAGATGGCATTTTAGACTGCGTTCTACGTACAAGATTTCTCTATCACAGATTATGAATAATGTATACATCCTTTTTCATCTCTTTCATGTATAAAAATGTATTGAAATATTAATTTTTGTAGTTTAAAAAATATTACAATCAGTATTTTTAGGAGCACATATTCAAAAGAAAGTGCTGGCCTTCACAGGAATAAAAACACTGACAAGAGTATAAGAAAGTATTTGGAAAACTACTTAGCTTCTTCATAACACCTTGTATAATTTTTTCATACCAAAATTTTTATTTTGTACAATTCAATTTTAGTTGGACTATTCTATTTTTCTTTCCATTAAAAAAAAAAAAAGAAAAAAGAAAAAAGAAATAAACTTCATTTTATCTTTCATTATTGCAGTGAAAAAATCGCTTTAAATAGACCATATTTTATTAACTAAATACTAAATAATTCTTCATTTCTCTGTCATGATTCTTATAACTTTGCCTTGTCTGTTTCATGGGGTTTTTTATCAATCAATTAATATCAAGTCAAAATTTACTCCAGTGGAAGTCTCTCAGTGAATTCAACATAAATTTACTCTCTCATCATTTTTACTGTTCTTAGTATGTTTTTTTCACAATGCGGAAATTAATAACGGAAAACTTTCTAACACAAATAAGACATGGAACTAACAGAAAGAAGACATGCAGGTAAATGTAATTTTACTTGCAGATCACACACAGGCACACACACATGCACAGGTGCAGCACCTCTCTTGCCTCTGTACCTTGGAAGTTCATTTCTTATAAATCAATATCCTGATTTTGTGTAAACCATGTACAGACTTAGTACCTAGGCTTTTCAAGGATTGTAGGCTATGAGAGGTGTACATTACAAACATGAAATTATGACACATAGAGACATAAATTACATAAAGATAAATATCATTAAGAGTTACTCCAAAACTGAGATCACTCTCCTGCTTTATACTACTTTCTGCATAATTTCTTCCGCACTATTGGATATTTGACTGTATATTTCACTTTTACTTGGTAGTTCTTCTTAAAAATAATGGAAAATTTAACTTAAATTTAGAGAAAGACAGCTGACTAAACATGACAGGACTCACCTAGCCTTGGGTAGTGTCTTCATATCTATTTTTTATTAGACACAACTGTACCTATGTTAGCAAGTAACATGACCTGGTGTTCTGAGGAATGAAGCAGCTGATGGTGAGGAATGATGCAGGCAATAAATGCATCTCAGGGTTTTTTGCTGTGAACAAAATCTCATCTGGTTCAATGGACTAAGTGCCAATTCATGTAGTGCATCCTCTTGGCTCTTTTTTTTATCCAGAAATGATCGAGTTTGTACTCTCCAGGACCTCTCCTGATGTGAACAAAAGTACCATAAGCCTGAACAATCAAGAGATTTGCCTCAAAAGTGTGTTTTAAATTGGAATGAAATGCTCATGGAGATTTGTCAGCTATCAGGTAATGATTCTGAAATATGGTTGTGACTTTAGTATTTGACATAATATGACTTCTTAATTTTGAAAGAATCAGAAATATTTTTTAAAGAAAGTTCCCATTTAATTTTTGGACCCATCTCAAAATGCAAGTAGGCTTTGGTTTATACCTGCATTATAAGGAAAGGGAACTTCTCTTTGAGTAAAGATATACATCTCTCATCAGCTGATTACAAAATTCGTGGTGGTATAATATGAAGAGAACTGGAGTTGAACAGGAAAAAATGAAACTCTACTTTAAAATCCCTGAATCTGAAAATAAACTTTCTGAAAATTTTTTTGGTTAATAAATGTCAAAAGGTGTAGGCCATTTAAGCAAATGTCATCAAATGTAGGCATTGTTTTTAAGCCCATGCTCATCTTGTTCTTTAGTGTATAATCTTAATGAACATTAAGATCATAAATGACTTTCAGGTTTTTTTAAGACATTGTCATGATACACTGTCAATGGCTTTTCAAAATCCTTGCATAATTTTACCTATATTTGTCTTTGTAATTTACTTTTTTCCTGCAGTTTGAGCTACATTACTGAAAAGTAACACTGGAGATATAATTACCAAAGCAAATAGCTTCAGCCTATTTATTTAACTCACAGTGTGTCCATCATTAACAAACATGACAGCAGACCCTACACAAACATACAGAATGAAAGAATCTTTCATTCCTATCTTGTGGATATCGGGTAGAGCGGTTGCACGTGCCTTTTTCCCCAAAAATAATACCATTTTATATTTTCCCCAAGAATACAAAATTATCTGCACAATGCATAAAATGTGATCAAATTCAGCACACATTTCTTATTATCTTGTATAGCCTATAGGAAAAGTAATGCCAATAGGCTAATTACTTATACCATTATTTTTAACAAGTTTTTAACTTCTGATACTTAGATATAATTAAAGAAAATGAACATCCTGTCAGAATTATTTAATACACTGAGGAAACCATTACTTCTGAATCAGTCTCTAGGGCTGGGCTCCCCAAAGAAACATGTTAACAATCTATTTCAAGGAACACAAGTAAAGACCCATAAAGCATAATGCAGACAGATAATTATGAACACAATACTTTTGGTTTTCTGTTTTCTCTGTAATTTTAATAATTTTGTCATCTAGTTTGGTGATCCATGAATATTGTAAGCCAGTGAGGACTTGGCAGCATTGACCTTTTATTCCCATCCCTCTTTCCCTTGAGCTTACTTCACCTTGCAGTTACAAATTTGACATTATTAATGCCAAGACTAGGAAAAGATTTGGAAGCTAACTATTTAATCTAAAGAGCATTGCAGTGCTGGATGTAGAGAAATTTAATCAGTAACCCTTTATTTAATTTCCAGGTAGACGGGTCTGCCCAGCTCTCTGTTACTGTTCTTCAACTGAGACACAACTCCCTGCTTATCAATTCAGACAATATCAAACTGTAGACCATTATTTATATTTAAAAAA
>NW_020955831.1:28187-29308 GCF_003031625.1 Empidonax traillii | reverse complement strand
TTTAATCTAAAGAGCATTGCAGTGCTGGATGTAGAGAAATTTAATCAGTAACCCTTTATTTAATTTCCAGGTAGACGGGTCTGCCCAGCTCTCTGTTACTGTTCTTCAACTGAGACACAACTCCCTGCTTATCAATTCAGACAATATCAAACTGTAGACCATTATTTATATTTAAAAAAACCCAACACATAACAAGAATAATAAAAAATCAGAAGGATAGACTTTCTAGGGTTCAATTTAATTTCAATAATTCCTCTGACAAGTAATTCAGCCTTCCTGTGCTTCAACACTCTACTTAGGGGGGAGAGCTAATACTTTCTTGCCTCCCAGTGCAAGTGCAAGGATAGTCACTATAATGTTGAGATGCCTTACTGATGAGGCCCATAAAAATATTTCTCAGAATCATTGTATTTTGTAAAAATAGCAATGAGCGTAGAGGACAAAATAATTCTTTTTTTTTTTTTGAAAGATCAATTAAAATTTCTTTAAAAAAGAAAAAAAAAAGTTGCTCCAAAACAAAATAAGTCTAGACATTATTTTTTAATTGTTAATATGGCTAATTTTATTCCCCTGAATAATAAAATTATGCTATAGTTGCTACCAGACTCATCTGATAGAATTTTACATTCAGCTTGCTGAAGAAGAAATGATCTAGTAAGTGCAATTCAGAACTAGGCCTTACAATAGCTTTCAGACATGGCAGTGCAATGAATATGTCAAAATGGTAAATAAACTAAATAAAATAGCACACAGAAAACCCCCCAACCAATCTTGTTTGCATCCAAATAAAAGAATAATTTCTTTTTAGTTCTATGTTTTGATATACAAAACAAACAAAAAGAAAAAAAACACTAAAATTATTGTTTCTAACATAAATTATAAGTTTGTTATAGCCCTTTAACCAAGTTAGTCTATTAGCATATAAATTAAATAAATAAATATTTTACTTTTTTAAAATGCCACAATGACACATATCTTTACTGAAAAAAATTTCAGTTATACTGACCAGTGTTTCAGGTTTTCAGCATCTTTATAATGGTTCTTAAAATGCACAAGTGCTGTCTGCCAGCATTCATCAGGCTTGTGCAGGAATCTCCTGATTCTGCAAACACTCATTGATT
>NW_020955831.1:16784-23645 GCF_003031625.1 Empidonax traillii | reverse complement strand
CAAAATGATATCCACAGCACTGTAAAATTTTTTGTCTGAACAGATTTTACACGAGCAGTGCAAAATTTCCTTTACAGAGTACCCTGTCATCCAGGCACTCACCCAAGAGGGAAAATAACTGCAAAATAATAGTGTATTCAGAAGAACATGTTGATTTAAGCCTGATGGAAGGTGGTCAACATTAGCTACATTAAAAACTATCCACTACAAAATGTATAAATGAATTCTATGCTCATATTTCAAATGCGGAATATAAATTATTAGGTTTCAAAGAAGCACTTTGATCTGGTCACAGATACAGAGCTCTGCTTCCTCCAAATCAACACTGTTTCTGCCCTGATATATAGGCAAACCTCTGAAGATGATAAGGCTTTCTCAGGACTGAGTCAGATGAAAAATACCACACGCACACTGTACTGCCACAGAGCAGTCAGGAGTATTACATTTTACAGCATCTTTTTCTTAGCAAAAAATATCTGCAGTAGTTTGTATATGTGTGTATAACGTGGCAGAGGTTTAAAGAACAAAATGTTGCAAAAGATATGTTATTTGTTGGCAAAAAAATACCTTGTAAGCTGAGGTGTTTTTTGTTTTTGTTTTTTCCACACTGGAAAATAGAAGGGAAATGGCCATTACATAGAAGAGGACTTTGCAATCTTTTCCTATGCAACCCGTCTGCTTCCATTACAAGCTGCCATATGCATGTCTCCACAAGCTTGAGACCAGACTGCAAAAATCCTTACTAAAAGCAACTGTGCAGGTGTACAACACAAGAAAGATGCAATTCATTTACATATTAGGAATGCAAAGACACATATAAAGGGAAGCATGCTGCATAGATCACACCTAAAAACCTTTACCAGTATTATCTTGACAATGAAAAATGTATACTGTTCTTGTCTATTTTATTTCTTGAACTTTCAGTTGATTTTGCTGCCTCTGCATGTCACTACTGAAACACAGCAATTAAGAAAGATTGCAGATAGATTTATAGTGTTCCAGTGGAGTTGCACACCCTTGAGCTACCCCTGCCTAAGAGCAATTAAAATTGCTGCCTTATTTGTGGTTATAAACTATGTTGGGACTTGGCCATGTTTGAGGACCTGATACTCTGATGATTTCTGTCACCATTCACTGAGAACTGAGCTTTTGCACAAAAAAAAAAAAGCATGAATTTTTTTGTCTTCATCCACATGTGCTGTTTTGCCTGGCCTTTTGGGGTTTCACAGTACCAGGAAAATGAATAAAGCACTGTAAAGTGACTGTGCAAGTCTTATTTTACAGCAAGCCTTTCAACATCCCTTCCATTTTCATGGGTCACGTGAATGCTATATTCTAATTTTGCTTTATAGACTGGACCTGCTCACTGGGTGCCTGGTAAAAGGGGTTCTCATTTGTTTAGCATTCCAACGGATTTTTATGGCCATTCCAGATTACATGAGCAGAAGATTTCCAAATTCTAATATTCAGGTTAAATGCTTTTAATATGTCAACTTGCAACACTATTCCAAGATCACCACCTGCAAGCTAGACTAAGCTCCATCAGTTTCTGAACTATATTTTGATTTGCAACCTAACACTTCTTGAGAGAGTCTCCTAAAAACAGACATGAAAGGAATTAAGATGCCATTATTGCTGTAAATCTGTATTCTCTTACAGGAGGTTTGCAAAATTAACTAGTCACCCTTAACTGTTTAGTGAAATTTTCAGCTGCTTTAATAGATATGTTAAACTCCTATTTGTAAATTAATGTGACATTATTAGTGCAGTAGTTCTATAATAAGTAATGTAAATGCCAATGCACAGCTATCTGGCTATCATGGTTGGAAGAAGATAAAACCCCTGGTATTTCAGGTCAAATGAAATATCCTACACTTTATCATACGCATATTACCACTTTAAAATATAGAACAGTAGCATTATAAAAAGAATTACTTTGTAAAAATATGCTTTTAGAATAAACTTTAATGATGGTAAATCATTTATTTCTGCAACAAATCAATAACTCAACTGCGTTTCACACACCTTGAAAATTTTATGTGATTTTTAAAAATTACATAAGATCTAAAGATATTGATTAGCCACTGGTGAGTATATTCCAATATGTTGACAATAGCTTGAATTTATATTACGCTTGGCTTTAATTATATGGATTTAAAAGAGCAATTTCTCTAAGGAACTTTTCCCATTGAGTGTTATAACATCTTTGAGAGCCTTGGGGAAAACAAGGGGAAAACATATCTCCATCTTGTGTTGGGCTTTTGTAAGAGATTCAGCAAAGATGACGTACAAAAACTGGAAGGTTTTTTTTTGGTCAAATATATTGAAGCAAATAGTTACCATAGATACAACAAGTAAAAAAATATCAAGAAGCAGGCAATAAAATTTGTTGAAAAATTTTATAATCTGGAATTAATTGCTCTATGCTAGAAGCAAGTCGTCTTAATGTTGCTGATGTTCTAAGTAAATATCCTAGTTTATTTTTTCTTTCACCAATAAAAACCTTCCGTATTTTATTTTATTTATTAGGTAACAATGGTATATGACATCCTGCCAAGAAGCCTCTTGCATGTGCTACTCTGCAATTAGATTTTTCCTCATATTTGATGTGTCTTTTCCACAATTTACAACAGATCAAAAAAGTCTCAAGAGGTACAAATATGCCATGTAAACTTGTGATTAGTGTTACTTTTAATGAAAATATTCCATTAGTTCTAAACTTGATTAGAAATTTAAAGTCAATGGACCACAGAAAGAATGAAGCAGCTTATCCATCACTATATTGATAATAGCCAATGTAGTGCAAAATTAATATTATTTTGGCAGCTTAGAACTGACCCTAAATGACTACCCAGACAATCTTACATAAAAGAATAAGGAGTAGTGAAGCATAATGGTGCAGAAATAACATCTCTGGCTTCTGAGGTAAAAAGCACAACAGTCTCATTGCCTGTGCTACAGCATCGGATGTGATTAGAGTCTTTGTTTGCGTATTTAGCAAACTGCCAGAATAAAGAGGTGTGTTAGAGAAAGTGTAAGTTGTATCAACTGGACATCACTGATATGCAGTTTTTCCTTATTTGGTTCCCCTTTCTTCAGACTGTAAAACAAGCCCATTATATTATCTTTGTTCTATAAACATACTGCTTTGTAAATTGTTTTGACTAATATATTTTAGTATTTAACACAAATGTCTACATTTGTAATATGCAAGTACATTTTTGGCCATTTTGTTAAATAATATGTCAAACCACATATTTTATTTATACATCCTCTATTCAAAATAGATTTCTGGAAGAATAGGGGGAAATTATTTTCTGCTAATTTAACTTATATTTAGGGGGAAAAAATTCCCAGCTGTTTCATTAAAAAAGTTACAAAATGGTATCAAAGTAAAAACTGAAGCATGATGACTCATTTTATGGTACTTGCTGTTTAGAGAAGTGGTATTTGGGGACCCAGGAAACAAATCCTTGACTTCTTATTTTCATTAAGGTCCTTAAAATCAAAATTATACACAGCATCCAATTATATACTCTGCTAAGACTTTTTTCAGATATTTTCAGCTTTCCTGTCTGAAAATTCTATTATTTAAATTCACGCCTCACACACACACACACCTCAAACAGTTGGCTATCAATTACTTAGGCCCTGTTACAGAAACAGTGGTCATATAATGACAGAATTGCATAAATTCTCTGCATGAATGAGTGTGCATACCTACACAGAGTAGAAAAGCTATAATACAAGAGTTTGACTTATGAAGCAATAAAACAATAGAAATACTTGAAAATAACCTGAACAATCAGAAATAAAAGTAAAAATGATACTGAGACATAAGTCAGCAGAGCGAAAAATTGGTGTCTTTATTAGCAGAAAACTGACTTGTACTAACCATATGAATCACAGAAATGTCTATGGATTCTGGGCTAGAGATTTATGGTTTAAATCTTGTCTCTTGATATCAGACTAATATTGATTGCTAAAAATCAAGTATGCTATTACAGTTTACTCAATAAAGTTAGTTGTGCACCAAAAACTTATCTCAGGAATCCTTCTGTTTGTTTGTTTTTTGTTGGTTTTGTTTTCTTCCAAAACCAAGAATAAGGAAATAAACATGCAGATATAAAGTATATAGTGGCTATATGAGAGGTTGAATGGTAAAAGCAATGAACAGATGGAACTACTGTCAACTGAAGAAGATTTGCCCCATCAGAAACAGGTACACATTCATAATACATTTTTTCTTTTTATCATTTAAACTTTTAAAGAAATAGTAAAAAATTACCTTTCCCACGTACTGAGGTTCAGAGCCCATGTACTCCTCCAGCACAAAAAACTGATTCCACACCCAACCTCGTTTGACTCGCTGAGCAGATGATCTCCTCCCTGGTAGTGGGACAACATTTTCTCTTGGCTCTGCTTCTAAAATCTCTTGTGGCTGTGGATGCAATGGCGTTAGGAGACCTCCATCAAACAGGACCCAGAGAAGCAGGGATAAGCAGTTCCTTGTAAGCATTGGCAATGTCTTCCCTACAGCAAGTAATAAAAATTCCAGCACTTAATGCAGAGCAGAGGAATCCAGGTTTGAGGTGACTGTGGTCTTCACAACTTAGCTTCTGATTTTATTGCAGAAATACTAATGCAGGCATTAATCCTTCTGATGACAAGTTTTTTGCTGCATTAAATTCCATCTAAAGGGACCTATAAAAGAAATTTACATGCAACATCAAATTACATAAAATTACATTGAGGGCTTTATCAAAATTCTCACACCTAGTTAGTTTCTAGAGAGAGACAAAAATTAAGAATCACAGTTTAAAAGAGATTACTATTTCCATTGTAGCACTGAGCTGCTCTAGAACATTTTACAGTTATTACAGTAATATGTTATACTTGCTCTGCTTAGCATTCCTTTTGTATCTGAGAACAGGCCCATAGCCTTTGCTTTATGACCTAGTTTTCAAACAAAATTGTTACCCATCAATTATATCAAAAACTTTTACTCCAGATTTACAAAGAAAATACTTGAGAAGAGAGGAGCCAGTATTCCATCCTACTGTCCAGAGTAGAAATGATTTGCTTACTTTCTCTGCTAGAAAAGCATCTTGGGGTCTTCCTTACAGTCTACTGGTTGCAAGGAATAAAAAATATTGCCTGTAGGATTTAAGATAGGCCCATTTTACATTTTAAAAACAAAAATACAATTTATAGCACTATGGAATTCACCACTTTGTTAGGACCATATTGTGTCATTGATTTTTAAGCACGGGTTTCTAGCAAATCAATAGAGTTCTGCTTAAAAATCAATGACATGATATGGACCTCTAAAAAGAAGAATCATAAAGTACCTAACCACATATATTTTTCATTTTCAAATACTGCCAAAGGTTATATTTTCCTTATGAATAATATTACTACTATCCATAAAAATGAATAAAATAGAAGTTATTGTTTCTTAGGTACATGCTGCAGTATTTAAATAGAAAGGATTTATAATCAGGAACCTGGAAAACCTAACAATTCTTAAAGAAGAAAAAGAAAACACTCTAGACAAATTTCTGCACTTCCTATTCTAAATTCAGGGTAAAACTTTCTGTTCTGATTTCAAAGACTGTTTTAGGTCTTAATAAAAAAGAAAGTAAAAAAAAATTGGTGAAAAGGTGTCTAGTGCAAGAAAAAAATTCCTAAGTTATGTTCAAGACATTTCAATGTTTTTCATTTGGGGCAAAGTATTCTTTAGTGCAATGGGTACAAACTTTTTACTTGCACCATAATTTGTAGTCTGTGGACTTTATTCCAGCAAAGAAACTTTAAGACAAGGACCCCACACTAGAGACTTGCATGCAATATTAATGTATTTGGTATGTATTTCTTTTTTATTGAACAGTTCACATGTGGTTTTGAGCTTCTTTCTTCAATGCATTCAGTGGTATATAACTGTGTTTAGAGATAATACAGTTCCAAAACTTCCAGACTTTTGTGCCTCTCTCGATCCATGGTTGCAGAGTTTTTATGGTAAAATCATAGTAACCATAACACATACCTAAAAAGTAAAACCAAACAAAGAACTCAAAGTATCGTTTTGAATTGCTCAGCCATAGATGGGATGTGAAAATAAATATAAAAAAGTGTCTGGATAGTCTGTGCTATTCAGAAATGCCAAAATCATGCTGCATTCAACTTAATTGTTATACCACTTGTCTTTGCTAAGAAGACTGTACATTACAGTTCTCTCAGCAGAGCTCTGCCTCCGGCCATGTCTGTCAGTCAGGGAGCTTTTAAAATGTTATACAGCACCAAAAGTAATGCAAAGAGATTGAAAGACCTCTATGAAAGAAGAGCAATTCCCCCATGGCTGAAAAGTTAGTAACCAAGTGCAAGACATGGAACACTTTAACTCCTTCTCTGTTGATCTCCCAGACTGCTTTCCAGAATGCTGTCTGCAGAGTCAGGAAAGAGCAATGCCAGCGCTTCCTTCATTCCCTGCAGTTTCAAAAAGTTGATGAATGGGAGGGATGGAAAAAAAATGGGAGGCTAATAGGTGCTGCAGTACAGAATTGCAGCACAGATGCTCTTATCAGCTGCAGAAGAGTTCACCACAAAGAATTGATTTTCTTTTTCATTCTTTTTTGTTTTTTTTTCTTTCCTAATTTAAGCCTCAGCAAGACAAGTAATTGAGAATCCAGTGCCCTGGCACTTGGAAGAATCACACCAGCTTGCTGCTGTGTAACCCTTGTGCAGTAAGAAACTGAGGCAGAGGGTCTTCCTCCACCACCTTTTCTTCCACATAATTTCATTGCTGGCTTTGGAGGAGGCCTGGCCTCATAAAATGTATTTATAACACAGTTGGAACTTGTA
>NW_020955831.1:12032-12375 GCF_003031625.1 Empidonax traillii | reverse complement strand
TACACATTTTGCGTTAGATTTGTCATCATTAGCCATAACTTTAGGAGGTCATTTATGACTTAAATACAAGCCTCTGAGCCACCATCCTCTACCTGTGCAATTATCATCTCTAACTCACAAATATGCATAAGAATATCAGGGAGATAATTGGAACAAAAAAAAAAAAAAAAGGGAGGGGGAAGCACTGAAACTTTAATTATAAAAACGAAAATACATCAGTAAATGCACAAGTCTCCATGGTTCACTGAACTCTTGAAAGTTAACTCAGGTAAAATGAAATTTTTCTCTAGCTTAATAATTAATGTTTATTTTGGTGAGATTCAAATCTAAGCCAGCACTATTC
>NW_020955831.1:2809-9910 GCF_003031625.1 Empidonax traillii | reverse complement strand
CCCAGAGGCAACAGGTGTGAGAGATAACCCATCAATTTTCTTAACTGTGAGAACATCTGAATTACTCCAGCCTGGGCTTCCTCCAATGCTCAGTAATAAATATCTCCTATGGTTAGTAATTCATCTCTTTTCACAACTCGTTTTGACTTTTTCTCACCCTACCTATATTTGCTGGAAGAACAAGGACAGTAAAGAGCCGATGACTCTTTTCTGATCATTGATGGACTTAAAAAAAAACAAAATCCTTCATGACTTTTAAAATATCAGAAATAGACTTTAGAGCTCCTGTTTAGATTCTTTAAAAGTCTTCTTTGTTTTGGCCACCATTACTGCACAGGGATATAGGGTCTTCAGAGTAACAGAGGCAAGGTATAGTTAGACTGGCATCAGCTATTCTAACTGGAGAGTACAACCATCTATAAATTACTTCAGCCAAAGTAATCCTATTTGTATTTTTGTTCAGAACTAGATATATTTCATGAAAACTCATCAAATATCAGACCTGTATGTGAATAACTAGTCTCTCATCAGAAAACCTTTCACTCAAGTCTACGTGGGAGTGCTCCCAACCTAAGTCAGTGATTAAACTTGATGTTAAAATAAACCAGGAGACATTTGTGTACAATTTATAAAAAAGATTAAACAATATTCCTGCCTCGCTTTCATCACTTTAAATCCTTATGTCTCTTGTGTGTGATTGTTCATTTCCCAAATTCAAGGGTAATGAATTGAGTAATTTTATAACAGATGCCTGCTGTGAATTTCAGCAATTATGGCCCAGCCCAGACAATAGACAAGGTGGTGTAGGAGGAAATAAAGGGCTCATTTCAGTGATACTTACTACTGCAGTCCTGTCTTGTCTAGAGAAATAAATGCAAATCTTTTTGGTGAAAATAATTTTCCTTTTAGATTCTTTTGTACCCTTCTAAATTTTTAATTAAAAGGAAAAGAAAAAAATTTATTAGAAAAGAGTCAGGTCTTGTCATCTGTATAACACCCACACTCAGCAACATCAATTATTGGAGGTTTCCTCTCGCTGATCTTTTTTTCCCATGTGGTACAAAAGTGGGCCTGTATTAACTAGTCTGAATATATTTCCATAATTTCACTCACTAACATATCTGTTTTAATTTAATAAAGTTTGTCTCTGTTCTGTTGTTCATACACACATGCCCTTTCTCAGATCATTACAGAAAATACAGGAAATGGACAAATTAAAATATAGAATGCCAAATCTCATCAATCCTTTTAAGTCTATTTACAATTTCAAAACCACTTTTTTTCTTAATAAAGGTTTCTAAAGAGTGATAAGCCATTTTTAGTTAACACTGGTTTAACTTAGAATTGAAACCATATCATCTTACTGTGTTTCACCCTTAACACCCTGCTTTGAATTGCTTCAATTAGATAAACAAGTATTAATAAAAAAGAGCATATATTTTCAGAAACTATTCAAGTCAATATCCTCATTCTTCATAAAAGGCAGTGGTTTGTTTTTCTTTTGTGTTTGCAATTTAAGTGAAGGTTTTCCTTTATTTCTGTCTGAACGCCTTCTACACAACAGTAAAAATGTAATCGTTTGGTGGAAAGGTGGTTTATGATTTATATAGCTGACCTCAAGATATGTAATGAGCAGCTTGTTTATTGCATATATTGCATATGTTTTGGTTTTTTGTAATAAACATAAATTTGTCCAGTTATTGCAGTCTGCAAAACTGTGGTTTAGAAAGGAAATCAATTATATCTTTTTAAAGTTAAGGTCAGTGAAACAAAGTGCTGAAACACGTCTCTGATGAAAATGCACCTCAGCTGAACTCACAAAGAACAGCATTATGGCAAGAGGATAATGTCATACCTGCAGTATTATAGATTGCAGCCAATCAATCAGATACATTGTGATAGCTAAGGGCAAAGTCCTATTGTACTAAAAAAATATTTTCAGGTCTCAAGGTAGAAAGATTGACACATTTAATCTGAAGCAACCTAAATCAAATACTTCCCTAAAAGTGGTGAATTAACCTTTCTAGAGGACACAGCCCAGAGACACCCACATTTTGTCCAAGTAGAAACAGAGTACTGGGCCAAATAGTAGGCTGGAAGAAAGGTTAATACTCTGCATTGAAAAAATACAGAGGGAGCTATTGCTGTGATGGAAATAAACACATTTCTCTTGATGCAACTTCTGGTGTGTGGTGAAGTGTGATATACTCTGGTTCTTCGAATTACAGAATCACAAAAACACAAAACCACAGAATAGCTGAGGTTCAGTGGGACTTCTGGAGTTCATCTACTGCAATCTCCCAGCTTAATCAGGGTCAGCTACAGCAAGTAGCTGTATCTGCATGGACAAAATCACGTCTAGACAGGTTTTTTTCCACAGACAAAGACTCTGCAACCTCTCTGGGCAACCTGTTCCAGTGACCTGGCCATTCTGTCAGTTTTTGATCCACCTCCCTATCCACTTAACCAATTAGTGCTTCACCAGTTTCTCTATGAGGTTGTTTTGCAGCTGGTATGAAAAGATGTTTTAAAGTCAAGGTAAACAACATCCACTACTCTTTCCTCATCCAGCAAGCTAGTTGCTTCATTATAGAAGGCTAACAGGTTGGTTTAGCATGATTTCTTCTTTGTAAATCCATATGACTATTCTCAGGTACTTTCTTGTCCACCACATTTTTGGAAATAGTTTCCAGGGCTTTATTACTTTCCCAAGGACTTAAGTGAAGCTGTGTTTCCCCAGATCTTCCTGCTTTCTCTTCTTGAAGATACAGGCTATATTTGTTGTTTTGAAGTCCTCGGGAACCTCTCCTGATGGTCATGACCTTTCAAAGACACCTGACAGTGGCCTTGCAATGACAATGGCCAGCTCCCACATCATCCACAGATGTAACACTTCAGGCCCATGGATTTGTGTTTGTGCTGAAGTGCTCCCAACCTGGTCGTCACTCACTGAGAGCAAATCTTCCTTGCTATATTCACTAGCAGCAGGTACTTCCTATTTTCCTGGAATTTCAAAACCTTATCTGCAAGCACTATGACCAAGTATCTTCGTGGAGATAGCTTTTGTTCTTTATGTTAAGCCAGTAAGCGAGTCAAAATAGGAAAGGACTCCTTCCTTCCAGGAAAGGAGTCTTTGAAAGGCCCAGGGACTTTTAGAGAAGATATAGTTAATTTTTCAATTAAATTCCCAATTTCTCCTTTATTAATGAATGAACCTCGTTTTATTATTATTACTTGTTACAGTTGTTAACATGGGAGCCCATGATCCGTGTTCTCTGCTCCTAAATAAAGTATTTTGATTTTTCAGAAACATTATAGACTTCAAATTCCTACTGAAATCCTTAGAATGCTTTCAGGGAACAAGGTATGCTCTGTACTCTTAAAACTTACATACAAATAACAATAAACATGCAGATACCTAACATGTATTACATACACTAAATAAATGTTATTTGGAAGGCAGAATTTTAATGTAATGGATAAAAAGATTAGCTCACCGGTGACACCTAAAATATTTACACAAAAAATTTTTTTTTTCATACTAAGACCTAAATGTGATGGTTTGCAGCCACATTTTATGGTAAACATAATGAAAAAAAAAGTTTTTTTTTTTCTAATGAACTAGCTGTTCAGTGACAGAATTGTTACCTGGAAAGTCTTCATATGTAAGTCAAGAAAGCTCAGTTTGCACAGTGAGTTTTAAAAAATATATCTGTAAATTAATTAATTTAAATTATTAACATTCTTTAAAAATTTACTCAGCTTCCTACATTTCTCTAACAGAGATGGTAAAATTATTTCTCATTTTTTATGACATAATTCAGAAATATGAAGTGAACAGTTATTTCACTATAAAATCAAGTATTTACTTTGCTGACTGTTAGAAGGTGTTAAAAGCAATTGATGACACGACAGACAGTAAAATCTTATTGCTTAGAAAAATTCTAACTGAACTGCTTTTATGACTTTACCTCAATTTAGCTAAAATTTTCTCTGATGTTATAGCTTTTGAAATTTCTGGGAGGGTTTTATACCCAGGAAGGGTCTTATTTTAATTTCCAAAAGAGCTGAAACAGTTCTATTTTTTTACCTTTTGATACACATACAATTTTTTTTATGGTTTGTGGCACTAAAGAGCATTAAAACCCAAACCCTGCAACTTGGAAACTGAATAAAGTTTTACTTCTTCGACAGTATCAACCATTATTGGCTTTGGTACTCCTTTGGATTTGCAGACAAATCATAAGGCAGACAGATCATAATTCAGAAATGTGAGCAACTAGAATTTTTCATTACTGTGGAAGGAACACGATGGATACATGAGCAGTCACTACTTGCAACTTTGTATACCTCAGCATCTGCTAAACTGTCAGAAGTGTTTCCACCTATTTACCTGCTACCTTCATTCAGACACAGACAAAATTTCAGGTAAAGACCAAAGGAAGAGGGAGACAAGACAGGAGCCCAGCAGATACACCTCTCACCTGATGTGTGTGAAACAGAATCCTTGTTGAGCACTTCAAAACCTTGAATGGTACTAAGATAACCCATCTGAGACCCCTAACTATATTTTGACAGTGCTGGGAAAGGGGGCTATGCCTGTATGTATGAGCATATATCATGGAGTTTCTGCTGAACTTATTTGAGCAATAATGGAAAGTGTAGAAACAAATCTATTGCCACAAAAGGACATGAAAAACAAAGTTCTAAGATTCATGTTTGCCATTAGCACAGAATAAGCAATTAATTCTATAGGATACATAACCCCCAAATACAGAAAGTACTATGCCTTCTAAAATCTCTTCCCAGCTCAGTAAAAAAGGCTGCACTTCTCTGTTACCTGTGTTAACCATCATTATGGTATTCAAGCATCACTAATTATAATTAAATATTTAACTAGTTAGCATCTGGGGCAATAGTTGGCAGCCTGGTTGGACAGTAGTTCCTGTGAGCAGAAGACAATCAGAGCAGAAAGAATTGTTGTGATTATTTCTTAATAAGGTGGCTAAAATGGATCTCAACTAATCAATGAAAAAGACTTAGCCCTTGTTCAGAAACAAGCTGAATAATAGTTATGCAAATAAGAACTTTCAACCATCTTACAGAGACTTTGATATTTTACTATTACTGAGAAATAACCATACCACAGTTATATAAGAAAACCTGCAGATGAGGTGTAGGGAATTGCTAATTGCTCCATAAACACACAGATGAATGTCACCAACTACGCAGCATGCCCGTTGTCGTAGTGACTCAAGTTATAAAAATTAAGAATAAAATACTGTGCCAGCATTCCAGCATGTCAACACATCAACTAACTCATCTCTTTGCTG
The DNA here is from genome assembly GCF_003031625.1 of Empidonax traillii. Lineage (NCBI taxonomy): Eukaryota > Metazoa > Chordata > Aves > Passeriformes > Tyrannidae > Empidonax > Empidonax traillii. The sequence goes on along the minus strand of NW_020955831.1, from coordinate 4,577 downwards.
CTCACTAACTAATCCCCTTTCCTATCTCCCTCTCTTCACTACTGTTTTTATTCTTAGCAAATTTTAGGACTGGTACTAAGAAGAGGGAAAAGGGGAAAATGGGACTGTTTTTGTTGTTAGAATGAAATGACATTTTAACACAAGACATTAAATTTTTTAGTTAGACACATAAAGAGGTCTGCTTGTTGTGTGTGCAGAGTACTTTGAAAAATTAGGTCAAGTTTTTAGATACATATTAGCATAGGGCACAATATATTTTTTCATGATCAGTTTGTATAGAAATTTGGACTAAGGGGGGTAGCAAAGTTTGATATTCCAGACAACCCTTTTATTCTGCAAAGGTTAGGCATTCCACCTGCCAAAGAAAAAGAAAAAGTTTATTTTTCTCAGAGCAAAACCAAAGCCAAGTAGTATAAGTTCTCCTAACAAACTCTTATTGATTTTTTTTTCCCCTTGGAAATCAAGGCAAAATCCTCAGGTCACTAATTTTCTCTAATTTATTTAAAAAATAAAATAATCTTCAGTCATTAATATTCTACAAACTTCCCACTGAGACAGAGCTTTCATGACAACTACATTTGTTTTGGTTTTCAGACCAGAAAATTCAGGACAAAAAATTCCCCTTTATTTCATGTTCTTTCTATGTGTATATGTATAAATAAATAATAACACACACTTTATATATATATATATATATATATATATATATTTGTATATATATATCAGGAAAATGAAATTGTTTTCTTTGCCTAAAAGTGACAAAGTTTCAGAAAACCACTAAATATGTTTGCTGCTGGATAACATAAATTAACCTTCCCAATACAGTGTAAAAATCCTTTCCACTCCTAATTTATGTATAGAGAAAGTATTTCTGAAGGATGCTGCCAATAATACGAGTTCCTCAGGTTTTTTTAAGGTGCAGTTTTCCTTCCCATATCACATGGTCTCCAAGGAAAAAAATTGCGGTTTGCCATCAAAGAAGAAAGAAACAAAGTAGCCCCTTGGTACATATTCCTCTTTCTACAAAGTACAGTGGTCCAGTGCTCAGATGTAAAAAATAAGAAAATTAAATGTATTCTTCCACTGGGGGGAAAAAAAAAAATCAAACCTGAAAATAATGCATTATTCCAAAGAGTATAATCTCCCCATACAAAACTCACATGGATTTTCTATTATTTTGACTGTGTGCCAGTGACATTTATTTTTTAGATTGAAAGCCCTTGCTGTAGCAATTTTACATTCCACACTTCAATTTTAAATTTTCTTTTGTCAAAAGTAAAACTATGGATTCATTTATGACACAAAAGAGAAATAAAATATATCCCAAGAAGTTTCTTGACGTTACAGAGGATGGTACAGGAGGAATAACATGATGAAAATTTAAGACTGAATGGATACATTGTAAAAACAATAGATGCTAGTACACATTTTGAATTCTTGCAAAGTAAGCTATTAATGAAAGAAATAGTCCTTGCTTAAAAAGTACAGCAAAACTAGAAAAACCAGAAAACTTTCAAGTTATGAAAAATAGAATTGGACACTTACTGAGACTTACAAAAAAATGAGAAATTTCAAAAGAAAACATTACAAAAACAGAAAAGACAAGTAGCAACTTGAAATGGCCAGTCTTTTAATACACTTTTCCATGATATTTTCTCTTTTGATACTGCTTTAGTAGTATTGTAGTGATAAATACAATTTAAAAATTGACTACTTCCAAAGACAAGTTTGGTATAGCTCCTAAATTTAAAAAAAAAAAAAAAAAAAA
>NW_020955831.1:0-2542 GCF_003031625.1 Empidonax traillii | reverse complement strand
AAAAAAAAAAAAAAAAAAAAATTGTCTTTCGACACCCAAGTAGTGATTTAGCATTCAGTAGTGATGCAGTAGGGAATATTCTGTTAGCCATATGGATGTGTTAGAGAGCTGCTGCTCCATGCCAGGAGCTGAATGTCTGCAGTTCCTGCAAACAGGAGCTGGCCAGAAAGCCCAAGACATGTAACAAGTGGATGTACCTCCTGAAGTCAGAAACTTTCTGACCATAAAAAAATCTCATCCCTGACACCAGCCCATCAGCAACTATGGATTTCAGAAAATGGTTATTCCCAGGGAAATTTTAGCAGTCAAATCGCTACTTTGGTTTCTGGTCTCAACAGAGAAGCTTAAGACTAACCACTGCGGTGGACTTTCTATCAACACAATGCAAGTCCTCCTACATGAAAAATTTAATCACTAGCCCCAAGATTTCAGAGCAGGCAGGAATGTACCTCCTACACCACACTACATCTTACTGATAATGTAGAGAGCTATGTCTATACTGTGGCATTCTGGGACTCACTGGAAGAGTTAATCTGATAGGTCTTCACAGAAGATTCCCCAAATGAAAATTAAAACATTCTTCCTTTTTAGTTTGTAGGAAATAGAATCAAAGTAAGAGAATAGGCATGCATAGATTAGAAAAATAATGGAATTAGATTTAGATTAGGCTTATATGAAGGAGGAAACTTTGTGAAGTGGAAAACTCTTTCTTTTTGAACTTCTAGATCTGAATAGTCCTTCCATTGTTTGATGAATGGTAAATACAACTGACAATTTATGTGAAAAACTTCCTACTGGAAATGCTACTGTTGGCTAAACTAAGTTACATCACATAAAAATAAAGAAAAACTATTTTAGAAACAAAATGAGGAAATACTTCTTAACACATATTTATATTTCAGAGTTTTCCAAAACAGATTTTTTCAGACATAAAATACCATTTAGGATTAAAACATTTTGGAATTAAAATAATCATAAGGAAAAAATGTCTATTGACCTCAAAACAAAAAAAAGTAAAAAAAAAAAAAAAACAAAACCAAAAAACCCTACAAAACAAAACATTTTCTCTAATAGAGCAGTTTGAAATGTCATCTTTTCTTTGTAAATTCTGCTTTATTTTTACCTAAAAAAAATGAACCAAACCACAACAGATTTCTTCTCTTTTAGGATTATCAGTTTTTTAGAGCAATCCTAATTTAAAACCAAGAACATTTGTAAAATAAGGTTTGTTTAAAAAGGATATTTTAAACAGGAAAGGTTTAAAAAGCCTAATTTTAATACAATAGAGTGAAAACAGTATGTTGTAGTGTTATACAACAATTGGTTTAGACAATTTTTTGTCTTTTAAAAGCAGAAAGTCTGAAAATCTTCATAAACAAAAACACCATCTAAAAAACCAAATTAAATAACCCAAGCGGTATCTCTGTATCCTGAAATCACTGCTATCATAAAGTAAATGGAGTAGATTCCAATTGGAGTTATAAATGGTGGGAAGTAAAAGCAGAAGAGAAAGAAGATTACAAAAGGTCATCCTATAAAGCAAAGGTAGGGAACTATAAAGGTAATTTTCAATATAAAACATAAACCCGAATTCTGCCCAGATGGTTTAACATGTCATATTAGCACAGAGGTAATGTCCCCATGATGGTCAGTGGTAATACCAGTCGGAGTCTCCAGATATTTGGCAACTACATGCACAGAAAATTCAGTCACAAGAAAGAGTTACTCAAAGGAGGCCACAGCATTCCTGGAATCCAGCAGGAAGAGCATGGAACTGGAAGGAAATATTTTGAAGGCAGCCCTTACCTATATTCACGTGACTGAACATTAGACAGAGTAGCTCTAAATATTTCTCTCCATAAAATGACAGTTTAATTCTATAAAATCAACATAATTTTCATCTACTAAATGCTAAGTTGTGACGTGAAACACTTATTTGCATGAATTTCCATCCTTCTGTCAACACAAAGTTTCCTGGCAAACCTCTGTGCTTGCACCTGCTCTATCTCTCAAGGCTAGCAAACCGACCTCCATGGGGCCCATAAGACTGGCTTTGTTTTTTACCCCCACTTTTGTCACCCGTGTTCTCCTCTCATCTTTCCCCATAACATACAGTAATAGTGTCAAAAGCCACAAAATCAGTTAAGATTTCTGCCTTACCGAATCACTGCACCCAAAATTCTGGCATTTCTAATTTAAGAACAGGAAACAATAAATTAGGTTAAACAGATTACCCTTCAGTCTGTACCAAAAAAATAATGAAAAATGCTTAACAGAATTTAGTTTTTATTGCATTTGACTTTGGGGATTGTATATTTTTTTTTAAAAAATACTTTACCCATGTTGTGTCCCACAGGGCTCTGTCTTAGGACTGGTGCTCTTTATTATCTTCATCAATGACATAGACAGCAAGATCAAATGCACTTAGCAAGTTTGCAGATAACATCAAGCTGAGAGCTGTGGCTGACACTCCTGAAGGACAGGATGCCATCCAGAGAGACCTGGACAAACTTGAGAAGTGGGTCCAAAGGAAACTCATGAG
>NW_020955830.1:706403-711352 GCF_003031625.1 Empidonax traillii | reverse complement strand
CATTGCTAAACTGTATCCTTTGCTAGTCTTTAGCTTGACCTAACGCTGTTCATACATGGCTTTCTAAGCTGTGATCGAGTTAACAAACAACTCTGAGTCCCGCTTTTTGTTGTCTCCATTCATAAACTTGCACCTACATCCCACACCGTATACAGTGGCATGAACTCGTCTGCAGACTCGCAGCAAAATGCTGTAGAGTGTTCCCCAGAGCCTCGTAAGATGCTTGTTGCCTCTGTTTTTGTAGAGTACCACTCAAACGGGAGTGCAAGGTCTGTGATCCACAATCCAGCCCTCAGTTGGCTTCTAGACTTCTCCCCACCCCCAGCAGAGAGCTTGTTGAAGCCACGGGCTGTCAGACTCAATTATTTGCGCGGCATCTTAATAGGACTTGCAGTTTTCCTAAAAAAAAAAAAAAAAAAAAAAAAAAAAAAAAAAAAAAAAAAAAAAAAAAAAAAAAAAAACAAACACCACCAACAAAAAATGCCACTAGGGTCAATTGTCCTTTCTTTAAAATTGGTTTTATGGAATTCATCTCTCCCTGAGAGATTTGAGGCACTCCTGGAATTACTGCATAATCAACTCATGTCTTCTCTGGGGACTACACTACTATGAAATCAAATAATGTTGTAATCTTGATGTGAAAACCAACTTCAGTCAGCACCTTTGATCTCAAAGGTTTGAGAGTGTCACTGAAAGAATTACTTTGAGCCTGATAGTCTTCCAGTCAAATTGCAGCAAGTATTGACTATGATCTCTCCCAAACCTGCAAATCAAGCAAGAAGGAGCCTGGGCAGGTCTTAATGAGAGGTTGCCAAAAAAAGACTCTCATCACATGAGAGAGGTATTTTAGGAACTATTGCCTTCCTCAAGGGCTTTCCATAGTTGTAGCACTGCACTGTGGTTTAGTAAGTGCAGATCTAAAGGGATTACTGTTTGCACTGCTGAATGTAACTATGGTCCAGATCCTTTGAGCCCTACAGCTGTCCCGTGGCCTTATTTAGAAAAGTTAAGAGGTAACTTTTCACTCAAAAGAAGGTTGTGTGAAATGGGCTTTCATCAGAAGGGCATCATTCTTGTTTCCCTATTTTTTGGTAACAAATATCGCAGCAAAACAAGATAGGGGAAAATGCACTTTTTTATTGCTTTGGTCAGTCTTTTCTGTTTTCAGTTCCATTTTTCATTGGTAACAAAGAAGGCTGATTTCACTGGCATTTTTTAGGAAGAAAAAATTCCTATGGAAAATAATTGGTGTTTTTCAACTGCCTACATATGAGAGTCCTATAAACTCTGATCCTGCAGCTGAGGCTATGAGCAAAGCTCTGTTGAAATCAATGGAGCAGAGCACGACTGGCAGCAAGAATGATTATAAGATCAGTGACCAATTAGGCAAAAAGACAGTTCAAGACTGTTATGACAGTGAGAACTAAAGCATTGTCTTCTTAGGTAAGACAGATAAATCACTGAGAAGGAATCCATATGGTTTTGTAGAAAGGCACCAAATACCAGTTCTAAAATACTGTAGTTGATCTGCTGGAAAAACAAAAATTTTTTTTGACAACATTTTGCAACAGTTTCTTAAATTAATATATCTAGAGAATAGAAAGACACCAAAGCTTTTTGCCTTCAAGTTAATATTGGGGTGAGAAAATATTTGGTTTTCATCTCTACCAGTTTTACTGCATGCTGTAATTGCATCTTGGGCTGTACCAAGGGACACATTCAGCCTGCCTTGCCAACTCACTTCCACTGAAGTTATGAGAAGCTTTATTTGATTATTATACTAGACATAGGAGAACATTTTCATACAATGCCTCTGTTTCAGCCACTTCCTTTTAAGTATTCCTTTGCAAGTGGTTAATGATAATGATAATTTGATAATTTCTTTATTATTATATTTTCCTGTGGAAAGAAAGGCTAGGCAGTCACAGAATTCATCTATGTTTCCTTACTCTCCAAAATTTCTGAACGTTTTTGATCCCCTTGTTGGGGGATCACATGGCAGAATTTTCCAAGTTTTTAATTTTCTACAGAGTCTGTGGAAGGAGGTGATTGGTCTCACAGGGAGTGGCTAAATGAAGGTGATTTGAGGATGAGCTGACACTTCATCAGTCATCAGGGCCACAGCACGGGAAACAGCCATTAGAAACAACCTGGATATATGAAAAGCCCCAGTTGCAGCTTTTTGATACTTTCTTGAGTGTGAAAGCCAGACCGCTCTCAGAGGCAGAAGCATTAGACCAGGCTACAGCAACTTCCTGCCCACGGACATTACAGTAAATGCTTATAGCATGCAATCCGCAGGAAACTGTGTTGCAGTGGGGTTTAGGGCTCTCTTGGGCTACAAGAGAAAGAGCAAATACTTTCCATGCACTGAAGAAAAGAAGAAAAAAAGAAAAGACATCAAGTTATGAAGCTTCAAAAGTTATCAGTAATTCATTAAAGGAGCTCTGAGTGTTATTAGCTCTGAAGAAGTCATGATCTACTCACAGATAGTCTGCAAGTACAAAGAGATGAAATGCACCAGATAGTTTATCTGTTGTATGGGAATCGCTTTGTTCTAGCCATTATTTTTTCTATATAATTTCTTTCTCTATAATTCACTTTGCCTTTCATATTGTTTCTTTCTTTTTAAGATCATTTTACATTTGCCTTTTATTTTCTCATTTAATTATGTGCATTAAAAAAATAATACTGAAATGTTTAAATGAACTCATTAAAACCTGCTTGTAATCCTCTGTCTGGGACAAAAATTGCTGCTGGTGTTGAACAGCTCAGCATACTGTAGCTTTATCAATCTTCTAAAAATCTTGTAAATCACTTCTGTGGGCTGTTTCCAGTTTCTTGTAAACCAAGTGAATCGCAAACTGGATCTCTCAAGAGATTGTACAGGCACTTTAACTGTCTGTACAGCTTCTGTCTTCATCCACTCCAGTGGCACAAGCCTTTACTCCATAATCACTGCTACTCATGTAGCCCGGAGTTTCACTGAATTATTGGAAGGTGAGAGTAAGGCTTTCAAAGACAGCATTTTCATGCTTATAAATTTTATTGGTGTCATCTTGTTCGCAAGATATATGCAGGTCTCCTACAGTATCTGTGACATCCATATCCTGCCTTATAATCATACTGTGCCACAACCATCACAATGATTAAAGAGGTTACTTTTTTTTTTCCTCGTGTGGTGAGATTAGAGAAGTTCAGTTAAATGGGAGAAGAATGATGAAGAAGCACAGTTATATATCACAATCAGTTTCAGAAGGAGACCTTCAGAGGAACCCTCCCTGTGCCTCTGAGGACTCAAGGAGCAGCATTTTCAAGTTGTAGGAGAGAGTGGGCACCCACCTCCCACCCTTCTTTTGGGAGAGCTTGGGACTGGATCCTGCTTTTGAAGCTGATCTTGTCCTGAAAAAAAGCCTGCAGCAAGACTATAAGCCCCTCCTGACAGACCAGACACAGCCACAAGGTGACAAGGGATGAATTTGATGGTGGCATGGAGAGGGGCAGTGGCTGCATGCCACAGTGGGATGGGGAATCTGGCCCAGTGGGAGGCTCCAGGAGAACGTACCTTTCTCCATTGCCTTGCACCTATCAGCCACCTGTGCCCCTCCCACCTAAGAGATGCTGTAGTTTTGCTGCTGATTCACAGCATTCTTTTTGCTGTTCCTGTTTCTACCCACCCTTCTGCCCCTACACTGATTCTCCTCTTCAGTGTACCCATTTGACTTTAGACAGTGGTTTTGATTATAACAAGTCTCCATTGTTGTTGTAGTGGAGTCAATAATAGCCTCTGTGTATCTTCTACCTATAATTATTAAAATAGGATCTGGGACTCACTCTGACTCCATAAAGAGGACAGAGTGGGTGTGAAGGGCCACAGCTGTAGAGCCAGAACTGGGTCTTCAGGAAGTCCCAGTTACCTCCAGTCAGCCCATGGTTTTGCTGTTTCCCTTCCTCTGAAATTGAGGCTTGAATACAAAAGCGATTACTGTGAGTCTCCTGGTCTGCTGCCCCACTGAAACTGCTCAAGAGGATAAGCTTTCGACTCAAAAATCAGTCCATTTAGGTTTTGTACATACCATTGTTTACAGATCCAAAATGGATCACTACAGTATTTGTAGTTTACTTGGGGAGGAAAATGGGGAGAGTATTTGTGATCATTGCTGTCTAACTTCAAGTTTATCAGAGCACCAAAGATATGTCTTGAAGCTGAGAGGGGAAATTCTGAATCGGAGATGTCAACTTGTCCTTAATGTGTCCTGGTTTTCCCAGGCACAGTATGTCTCCCATTAATGTGTGGTAGATGGAACAGATGGGCTGCAATGCTTGAGCAGGGACATGGGTTACAGGGAGCCTGAAAGACTTTGTCTTTCACTTAAAACTGTTAGCACTGTTTTAAAGGGCAGTGAGTCTTTGTAATAGTGTCATGTCCTAAACTGTTGAACAAAGGGCACCCACTACTATGTGGTCTTACCATGTTTGGAAAACACTGTAGCCCTCATAAACAGAGACACAATGAGCCACCACCTACCTTTTTTTTCTAAAGGCTGAGGATGGCTGGAATCACAAATCAGAGCACCTACTTTGTCATACTCCTGGCTGTTTTGTCTTCTATGGACCTGGACCGGTAACAGCTTCCTGCCTACCAGGGATGCTGCAAAGATTATTACACACTTACTAGATTATGAGGCAATTTTAAGCATTATTTTTATTCTAAGTATCACTCTTTAAACCATAATACCCCTGGGAAGAATTTAAGTGGCTCCCTACCTACCATCTTATGTTTACATTCACTTTTAAGGTAGATCACCTTTATCATCTCATCCTTGTCCCTAATGTTACCAAAGAAGATTACAGCTGTCGTTTTCAAAAGCAATCTTCTGAGTCCTATTGTCAGCTACAGTAGAGGGAAGGAATTTGGAAGAGAGGGACCCTTCTCCACTTCCCCCATC
>NW_020955830.1:704210-705931 GCF_003031625.1 Empidonax traillii | reverse complement strand
CCATCTTATGTTTACATTCACTTTTAAGGTAGATCACCTTTATCATCTCATCCTTGTCCCTAATGTTACCAAAGAAGATTACAGCTGTCGTTTTCAAAAGCAATCTTCTGAGTCCTATTGTCAGCTACAGTAGAGGGAAGGAATTTGGAAGAGAGGGACCCTTCTCCACTTCCCCCATCCATCTTTTTTTCCCCAGTTTCCCAGGTAGTTTTTCTGCCTAAAGTCTATTACATCCCCCGCGCATAAAGAGTAGGCTGTGTTTTGCATACTTCTGCTAATGAGGATAGCAGAAATACTTAAAGCCGTCCCCAGAGCCGTGGAAACAGGATCTGAGCAGCAGCTGTTCTTGAAGGCTCAGAGCTCTCCCTTTCCTGCTAGTTAAAAACTCGAGAGCAGTTTCCTCTGCCCATGTGACTGCTGGTAGCGGGCAAGTCTCTCTCTCATCACCGGGAATGTTTCAGCAAACTTCCCTTTGAATTTAAAAGAACGTTTTTTAACGTGTGCTTTAAATCTTGGCAGTGAGGCCAACTTTGGACTCTGTGATGATTTTCAGACGCTCAAATGGATTGCCCAGTAGAGGGAGCAAAGGGAGCACTGTGGACACTGTACTCTTTCAGAAGCTCTCAGAAAGTCTTCCCCCGTGCAAGCCATCCTTAAGTGCTTCTCCCCAGTCCCGAGGGTGGGTCAGCGTGGGTTACTGTGCCACTGAGCCAAGCGGAAACAACGACCAGGAGAAAAACGGCCTCTGGACAGCCAGGTTCTGAGTGGATGCTGTCAGTGTAGACAGACAGACAGAGCATAAGCTGCTGGTGTCCAGGGTTTAAAAATGTTTTCTTAATACTTGCTTATTTAAATCCCATACAATAATTTATTTAAATAATATATAAAATTGTTGATCCATTATTTAAATTAATTACAATGCAATTAATACATGTAATGTCATACCAGGCATTTATTAATCTAACTATTAATATAAATAGAATTTAATAATAATAATTACTCTTTGACAAATTTGGGACTGATTCCCATAGACAGCACAGTTTTCCCTCAAGAATGGGCAAGGCTGCATGAGCAGCTAGAGCACACTTAATTCTGATACAAGCACAATTTCCACCCTGTTGTATTTAGTTCTGCTTATTGGCCCAGGGAGGTGCTGTACCAAGGCCTCGGTGGGGTGGCAAAGGAAAGCTTTTTTGCTTGGAGGTTGGGATTGCTCACTAGAGGCGGGATCAGCACCCACAGCCTGCACTGCTCACACTACAATAGACAAGCACAAAGTTGCATCAGAAATAAAAATCTCAGCGCTGGAAGACAACATGTCAGTTTTCTGGTTACAATTAGTTGTACACCTGGTTTCACCAGCTTAGTGATGACTGTCTAAATCCATGTAGTGCGTTTTCTCTAATTAGTTTGTGAAATATTACAAAAGCCATTAGGAACATATTCAGAATATAACTTCATGTGTTTACTAAATAGGAAAACTAAAGACAGGACAAGGTTTTCCTTTCAAGTAGTCTGGCCAGGTCAACACAAATCGCCTCCTCTTACAGTAATGCCAAAATCATTAGTGCTATTGTATTTAGGTAAATTAGTGCTGTTGTATTGTATTAGTGCTATTGTATTCAGGCTATTTCATTTGGTGATCTGACTTAAACATGATTTTGTTTGCTTTTTTTGAAACTTTAGAAAATCGGCTAAACAAAGGCCATGCTTCTCCCTAA
>NW_020955830.1:653682-703931 GCF_003031625.1 Empidonax traillii | reverse complement strand
ACTAAATAGGAAAACTAAAGACAGGACAAGGTTTTCCTTTCAAGTAGTCTGGCCAGGTCAACACAAATCGCCTCCTCTTACAGTAATGCCAAAATCATTAGTGCTATTGTATTTAGGTAAATTAGTGCTGTTGTATTGTATTAGTGCTATTGTATTCAGGCTATTTCATTTGGTGATCTGACTTAAACATGATTTTGTTTGCTTTTTTTGAAACTTTAGAAAATCGGCTAAACAAAGGCCATGCTTCTCCCTAAAAGTGTATGCCACAGTGAACTGAAAAATTATAGCATATCTTAATAAAAAATATTGAATGAGTCAAATATTTTTTGCCTCTGCATCATTTTCATGGCTTTAATTTAAAGAAATCATTTTTACTGGAAAGAAAATTCGGGTCAAACTTTTAGACTTTCATTTATTTGAAGTAGCAAGGAAGAAATTATTTTTAAAAGAAGTTTTTCAAGAAGTCCCTTTTTCTCTGAGTGTCAGAAAAAAAAATAAAATGTACAATAAAATGTACAATAACAAATATGGAACAAAAATTTAAAACTTATCATTAGGTTGAAGTATCTGTGGATTAGTTTCCAGGGAACAGGCTCTGCTCTGCCTTGCTCCTCTCTAATTTCAGAGTGATTTGTTTGTTCCTGATTTGTCTTATTTCGGCCTAAATACGTATACAAGGTGCAAAGCGGTGGACCAGAATAATTAATGGAAGAGCATATAGGGAAGCTAGGCTATGTTTCCATTTGTGTTCAACAACAATAGTCCAGGAGCATTACATGGGCTGAATCAACTTTTGAAATCAATAGGAACAGAGCATAGGAAAAATATCCATGCTATTTCAATTCCAACAATTACTGGAGAGTTAACCAGCCTCTCAAAAAAAACGTTATCAGGATTGACACATTTCCAAAGTGTATTCTGATTTTAGCTGAGCCTTATCTTCTGACAGAGAAATGTTTTGTTGGATATATTCCAGCTTCTTCCTCACTTTATTAGCTTTTTAATTCTTGCCTTTTCTTTTTAATGCAACATTTTTTTTGCGCACTGTGGTAATTGGAATAGAAGTAAGAGTGTCTCATTCTTCTGGCAGTCGTATTCCCTTCAGTGGCTTTCTTTAAAGTAACAAGCCATCGCAGCAGTGAGAACTAAAAGGCTACACAGAGGCACATCAGGTGGCTCTGATGATTGAGTGGCGGTTAACAACGGGTAGCTTATTGTGACGGCTCAACTGCCACCATTACAACGAGGCTGAAAGCGCATACACGCGTGCATTTAGAATTCCTTAAAGGTGTATTTTATTTGATCCGTAAGGGATCACTTCAGCTCTTACAAAAGTATCTGGCAGAAAATACCTTTGTTCCCATGAATGGGAGTGGGTTTGCTTTTTGGGCTTTTTCCATCTCTCCCGGTGCTTTTATTTGCAGCCATTTCAAGTCGGAGTTGTCGCAAGTCTGGTATCGTGTGAGACACTTTTGTGAGCACCTTTGGCTTTTCAGCTGTGGTGTTTTACATGTTTAAATGCTCCACGGATCTACCACATAGAAAATGAACAGTTATTAATAACAGTCTGAGATATAAACAAAAACAAAAAAAATAAAAAAAAATACAGTAGCAATCAGAGCACCAGCCATTAGCTCAACCCAGAGTCTGAAGATGTGTGATGATCTTTCAGAAACTTTTCTTTCTCCATGGCATATGCACAGGCCATGTCATGTTACATGCACAGTGGAGCCCTATCCTTAACATTCACAGAAACTGGCTATTTTTCTTCTGCTGCACATTTTTTGCTGCCACAGAGTTTGTGTCTGGTGCCCCAGATGCAGCAGATGAAAGCCATGGAGTTTTGCAACAGGGAGTTTTGTTACATGCAAAACACAAGCTAGAAAGCTAATCAAGCATCATCAGGCTCCCCACTCACTTCAGGAGATGTTTGGCCTTTGGCACAAATCAGCACTGTTGCATGGAGTGTAATGGCAGATATTTTCTATCTGTACAATTAGAAAACCCTTGGGACCACAAAAACAGCTTTCTGAAAATGCAATTGCAAGCCTTCTTCTTTGCCATGCGACTACTGGGTGCTTCCTACTGTACTATGTACTACAAATACGTATGTTGAAATGAACTGAAGGTCACAAATGACGTGGAGTTCCTTAGTGATGAGAACTGCCTCGTGGAACCTGCATACTAAGCACTGGAAACAGCTTGAGTCTTCAAAGTCCAAAACAAACAAATAAACAAAGAACAACCACAACAACAACAACAAGAACAACAAGAATATAAAAGAAGCACTGGGGGTAGGGAAAAAAAAGGGTGGTTTGGTCTCTGGATGACACTGAGGTGTTTGCACACAAATTCTTTGCATAAGGCCAGAAAAACAGTAAGGAAATTACAGGGAGCGGGAAGAAAGCAATGGAGCCAAGGGGAAAAGATTTAAAACTCAGTTTCCTTATGTATTCCTTTTGGAATCATGGGAGCAAGCTATCTTATACACATATGCATGCATACATACTCTCTGCAGTGGCAGAAGTAGAGGAGAGCCCAGGAAGTAAGCACTACCACTGCATACTCATCTCTCCCAGGGAAAACCCTTTGGTCCTGGTGCCCCATGAGGGAAACAGCCCCTGAGGCACTGCTGGGACCAAAGCTCATGGCTCCTCTCTCTGTGAGCTGATACACTTCTTTCTTGTTAAGCACAAAAAGGTTCAAAGCCATGATTTCAAGCCTGACCATGACCCCCTATGAAAACAGGTCAGGCAACTAACTCACCATGAAAAATATTCTTCCCCCCTCCCCTTATCTCATTCTAAATCTATTTTAAATTTATGGGGAGATTAGATACCAACACGCACGTGTGTGATGCCTTGACGTTGATGCATGGACTCAGTGAGTCCCTCATTTTACCCCTTTCCATTTCATCCCAGCTCCATAAAATGCCCAGGAAGCACCACTTTAACAGTGTGATGACAGTTTAATTAGATCAAGACTGCAGCAGAGGGGGGAGCATTGGAACTGGAGGCAGTTGTGGGTTAGAGTCAGGATCTTTGCAGCTCAGCCTTCTTCCAGCCTAACTAAATAAGGGCAGCTTGGGGGCAGCTGCTGATACTTGCATCTGGTTTTCCCCACAGGTATGACGTCCCATCCAAAGTCTAGTGGCTGTATCTGCATGTATATCTGTATGAATATCTAGTATGATAGGGTTACAGTAACTGTAATTTCTTTCTTTGATTTCCATTTCTGAAGCTTATGATGCTAAGATTTGCGTTCAGCATTATCTGAGTGAGCAGCAAAGGATAATAATGCAGGTACACCACAGCCATAATCCCAGTCTCAGTAAAATTCATAGCAAAACTCCCACTTACTCAAAGAAAGGCAAGCTTTCACCTTCAGTTTCCCAGGAAAAAAATAGGAAGCCTTAAACTGGAAAGGCTCTAAAAGATTTATTTTGGTACAAACAAAGTGCCTTTCCCCACAAAGTCCATTGCTATTAAACTTGGACTTGCAGCCTTTCTTGTGAGAGACATACACTGTAGCTGTTTTAGAGCTCTATAGAGTATAACGGACAGAAATTAAACTGGTTGCTGTAAGTAATATCAGGGAGTAAAGTTTAGGCACTTTGACTCCCACATTTCCACACATCTCAGATTTTAATACTTGTTTTCCAGCACTGTTTTATGTATGAAAGTGCACTGGTTCCCAGCGTGCACACTCAGGATTCCCAGGTAGGGGGCATTTTATAGACCTTTTCACAATGTCTTATTAACAAAGGCTTGTTTTCAGCTGGTGATCTATTTTAATAAAACATGCACATGATTATTCTATGCTTTATTTACTATTTGCTAGCATTTGGTTAATGCATTTGTTTTGCAGTATTCTCCATTCTTTTGTATTTTTCCTAGCATTCTGATATATGCATACATTACGGTTTTTTGCAATCTGAAGAAAAATCACTGAGATAATAACACCTTTTTGTCTCATGTCACCATCTGCTGCGTCATCTCTGCAACACAAATCATCTTTATTGCTATCTTTATGTACTATCTTCTAGAATAGATCTTGAATAAAATCTTTCTCTATTCCTGCATTACCAAGGTAATATGATACAGAGAAACTCTTTCTTACCTTCAGTATTTTCCGTCTTCTACATTTAGGTTCGTTTTTATCTTAGTGTCGGTGTGCCTGACCTTTAATGCAACGATTCTCAGTGCACCAGTATCAGGCAGAGAAGTGCTATGCATCCTATATTACAGATGGGGAGCTAAGACTTGCCTAAGGTCACACTGGACTGTTTGTGGAAGATTAAGGACTCAACTCCAGGCCTTTCACATACCAGCAAACTACCTCCAGCACCAGACCCATCAGACACTTCAGTTTGCTGCCATCCAGGCCCTGCCTGACTCTTACACAGCCTCTTTCCAGGACATCTCCTGTAAAAAACACAGCTTTATGCCTGGGGTCACACAACCCCCACCCCCCCAAAAAAATGTTAGTTATTTTAAAAATCAGGTAGCATAAGAAATCCAGGTAATTTGTGATGCAAGTCAGAGAGGTTTTTTGACTGGGACCTGCTGGTTATTGGGTTTACATGACAAGATTTTGGTAGCAGGAGAGCTGCAGGAGGGATTTCTGTGAGAAAACATCAGAAACATTCCACAGAGACAGTTCCAGTGACCTCAAAAAAAGAACCCAATTCTGGCCAAAGTTGAGCCCATCAGTGTGCTTGGGGAAATCAGTTTTGCCAGGTCAAACCTGTTGTGCCCATGACAGTAATTGCCAAGTGGTCTCCATGTCGTTTACACAACCCACGAACTTTTTGTCATATTTTCCAGCAGCCAGCAAAGGTTAAACCACCACAATATAATTATCATTGCAGCCTTATTTGGTGAGACCGTTGTCATTACTCCATAGAGGTGTATTGGTATCTGAGTCAATGCATGTTCTTCTCTTTGTAAAGATGAAGTTAATTGAATTAACTCTTGTATGCCACATTAATACTGCTAGAACTGAAAGGAGGATATGGCCTGTTGAGCTTGTGTGATTGCTGGTTTTTGTCTTAAAGTGGAGCTCTTGTTTTTATGATATTTCCTAGCAAAAAAAACTAGTGTCATTTTATCTTTAACAGCACCTACTTTTTAAAAATCCAATAAACATGGCATAAAGTAGAGAATTAAAGTGTGTTACCTATATGAGTGCTCTGAAGACATTGAACATCAAGTAGTTTGCCTTTGTCACCTCTCTGTCACTGCAAGTCACCCAAATAAGGTTTACTGTAACTGAGCTAATGATAAATCTGCAACTCTGTAAGAACAGCTTTCTATCTTTAGGCTTCAGCTATGCTTTTCTTTTGTGTGTATAGCCTATTTATGGAATGCTGCTGTTGAGCTTGAATGCAAACCAGAAAAGCGTTCCTGCCTAAATTGTCTATAAATACCTTGTGGAGGAGCTTGAGGGGTTTTACTGTCCATGTTTTTGTGACGCCCTCAGTGTGCTGCTCTGCTCAAGCATTTGTTTGTTCCTCATTCAACATCCATTGTCTGTCTTCAAAAAGTGACCTCCTGAAATGTATACCCCACCTCTGTACAAGACTGCTATTTTTGTATAACCCTGAGAACAGTGTTGCTGTATGGCCTTCATGAGGCAAGACAATGCAGAAACATGTGCATGAAAATTACCTTCTTCGATATACTGAGGCACAGAAAAGCATACAGATTTTTTAGGAAAATAACAAAGGAAAGGATTTTAGCTGAAATAATGCTGTAATCTGTTAGACTAGATCAGACTAATGTTTACTTGTCCCATATTCCCATTTCGAACAGTGGTTGGAATAGGATGCAAATGAGGACAATTGAAGAAAATGCAGAGCAAAAGTATTAGGGGATAATTTGTACCTAGGAAAATTTTGCTCATTAATTAGGCACAGATTCATGCCCTCAAGCAGAAAGCTTTCAAATATTTTTCAAATCCTGAGCTTTGGGGTTGTCTCAGGGTTTTGGTGGTTTTTGTTTTTGTTTTTGTTTTTGTTTTTGTTTTGGTTTGACATCTTATGTAACAACCCCAATCTCTTCTTGCTGGGGTATCAAGTTGTATAGGCTGATCACTCAACAAACACATGGTTTCTTTGAAGAGTTCTAATTTACCTGTTTTTTCTGACTCTTTGAATCATTTTAGATTTTAAGCTGGGGGTGACAAGGAGTGTAGCCCTCTAGAAATGTAGGCACTTTGACTTCCTAGTGCATCCTTCCGTATGGCTTGAAGCAGAGAGGGACAAAGATAGTAACAACACATCCTGCACAATTCAATCCAAGTTGCATAGGGCATTCTAATTGAATGGTTTTATGATGTTATTGAACACTCCTGTATCTTGTGATGGGGGTGTGGCCGTTTTTTGGGTCACTGCCCTCAGCAGCCTCCAGCAACACTGAGGGTGTCACATCCCTTACAGCTCACCCAGGGCTGGAAGGGCTGCCCAGAGCAGTCATCGCAGTTTAGCAGCCCAATTACAGAGCACATCATCCCAGTCATGGGGCAAATACCCAGATACTGGCTTTGGAAAAACACACATGGAGAAGTAAAATTGTCTTTACATCCATACAAATGTATGTGCTTTTCCAAAAGGTTTTGAAATAGTGAAATGCAAAGTCTAAATAGGTCAAGAGCAAAACAAATTTGTTTTTAAATTAAAAAACAAACAACCAAACATTCAAGAGATAAAAACTGCAGTCTACACTGAGCCTCATTTGACACTGGAAATATGAACATGGGCCACAGTTGTGACAGCAGTAGTGCAGCATAGTTAAATTATCTTCAGTAACCAAACAGAAAATTCCTAAACTTCAGCAGAAAATTGCAAGTTAAATGTATTAAATTTAACTTTAAGTTGTCAACTAGCAGCCTTATTCACACATGATTCTTTGTTTTTATCTATTGTAAGTCAGTCAGTTGAAAACCATAGAGTTAATACATCTCCTTTTTGCAGGAATTTATGGCATTTTGACATTGGGGGGAGGGATTAGACTAAAAATAAGAAACACTTTGCAAAACAAAATTGAGAGCCACCTGACTGTACAATAACTTGAGATTTTACTTTGGTGGTGTGCATCGATATTACATTTACATTTGCTTAATGTTTCATGATGTAAAATAACTTTCAAGAAAGGTTTTGTTCCAGTGAAGTTGAAGCAAAATAGGAATTTGTCAAACAAGAACAGTACTTGGATTTCTGCAGCTTAAAGTAAAGTCTGAATAATCAGGAATCAGACCCTAAAATGAAATGCTGATTTTATAAAAACAAATGGGGAATATGCTATCCAGAAAACAATTCACCCAGTTTTACAAGGAAAAAATGTTTGCTTATCAAATTGTTCAAGAAGCTAAACAGGCTGGCATCACCATCTCTTGGGTAATATTACACTTCAGGTTTGTCTGGTTTATTTTTGTGGGTTTTTTTTTTCCTTCTCATCCTATATAGCTCAAGTCCTTCCAGTACTAAATGCTTTGTGAATGCTGTTGTTGATGTGGCACTCAAGTCTTTGAGGTTGTAGGAGGAGGGGGTGTCAGGGTTGGGAAAAGGTGAAGATGTATGCAGGTGAAGGGGGGGTGGGGGGGAAGGGGGATGTTTGTTACCCCCTCCAGGATGCCCAGAACAAAGAACAACACAAAGGCCTGGGCAAAGGTGACAGTAAAAGTGAGGTTTTACTGAGTGTAACCCATTGCCACTTTGTGTTTCATGGGATGTTTGTGAAGTCAGGCCAGTTTTTTCCTGGTCATGCTTCATCACCAGAGATAGTAGGTTTATGAGACAAATCTTGCCTTCCTTACAACAGGAGGATTATGCCGGTATAAACGAGAGTTTAAATAGGCCCGTTAATAAATCTTCAGTGCAAATCAAAAACATAGTTGACAGCATTTGCACAGCATTTAAGCAAAAGACACTGTTCTCTTTGGCAGTGGAAGTTGACTGAAGCTTTATTAAACCTCCCACAAAAAGTGCCAACTTCTGATAATGAAATAAACTATTGTATTTTTTCTTGTTTATATCCAGAACTCATGTTTGAATGTCGGAGCAGGCTCCAGGACCAGAGAGCAAAGAAAGCAGCAGTAATAAATGGATATAAAAGGGTGGGATAAAACTGGGATATTCAAAACAGCATTACCCCCAGATGATGTCAGAGCCTTAACTCTTTAGCTGCTTTCTGTTGTGATATAAATTAGCAGCAGAAGTAAGTCTGTCTTTAGATTCAAAGAGCATGGTTAGTGCTCTCAGGCCCTAGTAGAGGTCAGGTATTGAAATGCTTAGACAGACTCAGGTTGTTGGCTCGGGACCAAGGAAATAAAATTCCTGTCTCAAAATGCATCTGTCAGGCGTTTCGTTGAAACAAACTTGTTTGTTTGTCTGTCTGAACTGCTTTGTGTCTAAACAGGAGGGAGGACGTAACCTTTCGGCAAAGGTGTGGAGAAATATACTGGGAACATTTCTTTGTGTTTTCAGGGCACCTAGAAAACAAAAGTCAGATGTGACCCCTTGCAGCATGTGTCTCTGCATTCTTCTCCCCCATGTCTCTTCCCCTTGGGCCAGGCTCACTTGACAAAGAATTACGGATGGTTCATTCGGCTGCTAACACTCTGTGCTGAAGTCAAGTTGGCCACGGTGTGCAGATGTTAATTCAATGGCTTGGTTTGTGCAATTCAATATATAATTTAATGTGCATAATCTGAGAAGTACGATTGATTTAACATCAGTGTGGGAACTTTAGCTTTCAGTTTTCATGAGTTATGTGTGTTTGAATTCTGAACTTTAATGCTGTACTAATGTAGACATTTGCATTTAATGACACAGCTAAGCTGAATAGGCCTGCCACCCTTCTAAACTCTTATAAGTTTCTCTGTGAAAACCTCTTGCTGAAAATACGAACAACAGCTGGTAGATTTCCTGACTGAAATGCTGTAGGCTTGATCATGAAAAGAGAAGAAACACAGCATCAACAAGATCTCATGAATCTTTTTATGATCATTACCTTAATATATTATGCTCCTTGCATCTACTTAAATAAAGCAAAATTATTTAATATTCATGCTGAAACATACAAGGATGCATGACAGAACCACCAAAGAGATGACAGTAACATAATATTTATCCCAGATTCTTTAAATGTTTGTGATTTTTAAAATAAATCAACCAAATTCTGTAGACAGATCTGAAAGAAGATGTCAGAAATAATCAAAACATTCTTGCTCTGACATTGGTGTACGGTTGAAGTTATGTCTGACTTTGAGAGGCAGATCCTAATACCCTTCCTGCTGCTGAGGTGCCCCTTACTCCATCAGCAGGACCATTGATTTCATCAGAGCTGCTGCAAAGGGAGAGGTTTTGTTGCTTGAGGTTTTGCTGCATTCAAGGAGAGGGTTTGCTAAGTGAAGGGGATCACACCATGTCGTTCAGGCCTTGTAATGGCACTGTGTTTACTCTTCCAAGTAAGCACAGGGGAATGCTCATGCCATTGATATAGAAACGGGTCTCCCAGAGTGGGAAGAGGGCCACCTCCAGGGACGGATGTAGAGATCACCAATTAGGAGTTACTCATAACTGCATGCTTGAGATCACTCTTTGGAGATAGGTCTCTCTCTCAAGTGCCTGCAGAATAAATCAAGAAAGCCTAGTCTCCAGCAAGGCACAATAGTTACCTTCCTGGTGCTGCTTGACATGGACACTGTGCTCACAGACTAAGGACCACCTTTGCCAAGGTACTTCGGTAACCAGCTCCCAGTCACTTCTGCAGCAACGTACCAAGTTGGTTGAGGTGTGGGAATAAGTTCCTGTAACCATCACTATGGGCATATAGACTGACCCATATTGAGGCAATGAAGCAACGGAATAGTTTATTGTTCCATTCAGCATGTTTTAAATCTGGTATTTATAAATTTCAAGGCTTTAAAAAATATTTCCTGACTGGAATGTTGAAAGAAAAAATAGTCATTTTAATAACATATAAGCATGATTTGCTAACTAGTTGTAATAATTTCTGAAAAAGAAAAAAAAAATTAGTTCAGCACATTGATAGGAATTCTGCTTCTTAATTTTTTGATCTAAATGTTTCTGGCTTTATCTCAAACTGCTCTAGTGTTGTCTTTAAAAAGTCAATATCAACAATTTCTTTTTAGAAAAAAGAATTACTAGAATTTCCCACCTTTAAAGCTGACTTATTTTTTTTAAAATTACTTTGCATTTAGCTAAAATTTAAAAATCCTTTTCTGCATGAAAGTAGCTTTCAAAGTTCAAAAAATACATTGACTCCTGTTCTCTGGTTTTGACAAGCTTTTATAATAAGTTACCTTATTGCATGCAAAGATTAGTTGATTTTTAGCCTCATAACCACCTGGAACATCTAAGTCTTTCATAAGAGAGACAGAGACCTAAAGGTCTAATATGGGAAAAGAAAAATGCAGCCCTCAAAGGAATGTCTTGAGGGCAGCTTGAGGGTTAAATATGGGCATTAAAAAGAATCCAATTAAATTGAAAACAAGGGTGTACTAAATTGCTCAACTGTAATAAATTCATTATGTATGGATAAAGGAAAATATAACAATTCATAATAAACACATGCACTTCTTAAATACAACTGTTTGTAAAAATAATTAAAGTAGATTATTCTTTGTTCCAGATGCTTGTTCTCAGTAGTCTGGATTTAGCAGTGCAGAGGTAGCAGTACTGTTTGGGGAGATGGGAGATGTGCGCTAGCAGTAATGTATAAGGGGAAAACAACCTCATATAAAATTTATGTCTTCTGTATAAAAAACAGGGGAAAAAAAGTAGGAATCAGATGGTTTTTGTTGTTAAACTTCAAAGGCTATACCTTGCATTTCTGCAATTTTATGGCTGACTTAAATGTTAATGCAATGCTACCTTTAAGTTCCCCTCTTGTACCAGCATTATGCAATAACTGGGGTTAGATTTTCTGAACACGTAATCTCCAACCAAATTTTCAAAGTAGCTTCACCCTGTAAGTTCCCCTGACAGGAAAGAAAGGAAAAAGGAGTCCTTTTGTTCCAGATACACTTCCGAAGTCAGGGCCACCTTTGTGTTTCAGCTACATAGCCCAAACTCCAGTAAGAGCCATGGTCAACCATAAGGTTCATAAGATTGATGAGGTTCAGACCTGCCTGTGGAATTGTATATGTTAATGTAAATTAATGTTTTGAAAGTACAAGACAGAAGACTGTTTGAATGACCATGGCTATGTTTCCTGTCTTCTTCCGCATTTTCTCCAGGCTGAGAGGAGCATAGTTGATGTTAGTCAAGTAAGAAGAATATGCTATGAGAGACAAAAAATCCAGCATCATTAGAAAAAATAAAACAAATAAAAAACCCCAACCAAAACGGCAGTGATCTCATAGGCCAGGAGAGCTACTGAAAATGGCAGCTATCTGCAATCTTCTCCCCAAAAGAATTTAGTTTGCTAAGAATAGTGCGTGAAGTATTTGCATGCAGGCAGTGTCAGAGGGCAGATTGACACAGTGATTGGGATTGCATGGAGAAGCTGATTCATTAGGGTCCGATGCATTCTTTAAGAGGAAATCTAGAACAAGTGCCATTATTTCGGAGTACATTTCTCACTCACTGAGTCAAGATTCCCAGGAGCTATGAAAGGCAATCATGCAGTTCTCAAGTGATTGGAAATGTCATTATAATGTAAAATGCAGAAAACTTAATCCCCATCACTTTTTCCACAGCTTTTTTCCTGCCTCGACAGATGTTCCTTGTCAGCCTCTTAAAAAATACATGGACCATAATACAGGCTCACCATGGTCACTGCTAACTTGTGGTGTTAGTCTAAGTATTAGCTGATGGTAAGAGCAGGAACAGGAAAATTTTTACTCTAAATAAAATATGTGTCTTTCTGGCCAAGTTGAGCAGAGAGGTATTACAAAAAAATTGAGGCACACCCTATATTCTTTGCATAGTAACTGGTGCAGGTGGTAAATAGCTGTGTTCAGAGATCATGGTAGCCTTTGAAAGAAATGGTTAAGACATGGTATGGGACACATGGGGCTCTGAATCCCAGGGAAAGGATCTCCAAAATCCTTCAATGCTCATTGCAAGGAACAGTCTGAAGAGCAAGGAAGAAAACAGGCTCCAGATATGTTGGAAAATACATAGAATCATGGAATGGTTAGAGTTGGAAGAGACCTTAAAGATCATCTAGTTCTAATCCATCTGCCATTTACTAGATTAGGTTGCACAGCCATCCAACCTGACCTTGAAACACTTATAGGGGTGAAGTATCCACAGCCTCTCTAGGCAACCTGTTTAAGTACTTCACCACCCTCTAAGTAAAGAATTTCTTCCTAACATCTAATCTAAACCTACTCTCTTTCGGTTTAAAACTATTGCCTCTTGTTCTGTAACTGTCTGCCCAGTTAAAAAGTTCTTCTCCCTCCTTCTTATAAGCCCCCTTAAGGTACGGAAGGCCACAGTGAGGTCTCCCTGAAGTCGTCTTTTCTCCATGCTGAAAAACCCCACCTCTCTCTGCCTTTCTTCATAGGAGAGGTGCTACATCCTTCTGATCATCTTTGTGGCCCTCCTCTGGACCCATTCTAATGGGCTGATGTCTTTCATCTGCCGAGGACCCCAGACCTGGATGCAGCACTTAGGGTGGGGCTTCACGATGGCGGACTAGAGGGGCAGGATCACCCACCCCGACCTGCTGGCCACTCCTCTTTTGATGTGGCCCAGGATGCAGTTGGTTTTCTGGGCTGTGAGTGCATACTGTTGGTTCACGTTCAGCTTTTCATCCATGAGAACCTCCAAGTCCTTCTCTGCAGAGCTGCTCTCAATGACTCCTTCTTCCAGTCTATACTCGTGTCTGGAATTGCCCTGAACACAAATCTCGCTAGTGTCCTGTACTGGGGTTTTAATCTGCTGGATACAACCACCTTCCAAAGGCTGCCTGAAAAGTGGAGATTGGCATAATGAAATGCACTGTTTTAGTTACAGAGCTGATACTGTGAAACTGTGCTTGTGGGTATTGTTCTTTGGAGTTTTGAAAAATACTTGGTCTTGTAATTTCTCAATTCCCATTTAAGCCAGATCAGCCTACCCTCAGAAAAGGAATCAGGACAAAAGTTGGTGTGACACAGGAGTCCCTTTATAATTCTTACATATCTGAGGTCATAGTGATCATCTCTCATTAATTTTTCTATTTATCAGTTTTATAGTCCACTATATGTCAGTCTGATCATCCTTACTAGGCAAGTGTTTGCTTTATTTTGAAGAGAACAATCTTAATATGATTTGACTCCAACTTAGTCACAGATTTTTTTTGTTGTCATGCCTGTTTTTTGACCCTCATGTCTTGTTTCCCAGGCTAGTTCATCACAATGCAAAGAAATAGGTTTGGTTTATACAATCAGGACTATGAAGTATTAAATGAGTCATGTATTTTATCTGTAGTAACCAATTGTCTTTGCCACTGGTGGGCTAAGTCATCTAACTTGGACTCCCTCTAATTCTTAAAAGGCAGGTATTTACATGTCAGAAAACAACCCTACTTTCATAGCACTAGTCACCACATTTCTTCTCAGAAAGCTCGGGAACGAGTGGCATGGGGAATTATTTCCCCATCTGAGAAACTGTGTCCCCTTCTATACTCTGTGCCACTTTTGGGCAAGTTTACAGGAGTAGGAAAATTTGCAGGATTACTTAAGGTTAAAAAGTTATTTGCACCGAAGAAAAAAGTTGTAACGCCTGTAAGTAGTAGTCATGCTACGTAAAACAAACGAGAGATTCTCCAAATCTTTGAGGCTGAACCAGAACTTGTCAAAGTCTCTGCTACCACCTCAGCAATGGCTTCACATATTGGGTGAGGTTCTGCTCTGTGATCTTTGGGGACATCTAGTAACCATCAGCAAGATGAGATCCTCTAATTCCTGCTAGATTAGTAAGTAAATAATAAATTTATATAAGATAGGATAGAATATTAATATATATATAAATAAATATATAATAAAAATATGAATCCTCCAAGGTGTAATTCCTATACTAACCCAAGCCTGCTTTTTCCCTTGCCATCAGAACTGATTTCTCCCATCCAGAATGAATCACATCTGTTTCAAGCCTGCGGCAACAAGAAGACCTCTACAAAGGGGAAAAAAATAAAAAAAAGGGAAAAAAAAAAGAAAAAGGAATCCTTCAAACAGTAAAACAAGTTGAAACCTGAATTCCCAACTTAGGGTGTTATCAGACATTGATATTTTGACTGCCATGGGAATGGAGCATGAATAAGGAGTACATACAGAGCTCAACCTGAATAAACCATACAGATAGGGAACGACAGGTTTTAAAAAGTGATTGATTGAAAAATGGTAAAACAAGCAGGTATTATCACAGATTTTTCACAAGGGAAACATGCTTCTTTACATTAGCCTCCCACAGGAATATATTGTCTCAAGTTTGCTAATACAGGTATTCTAATGGATGCTTTTACCATGTCTCATTCCCTTAGAGGTGTTCATTTTGGTGAATTAATCTTTTGCTGTTAGGCTAACTCTTGAGATATTTTTCTTTCTGTTTATTTTTAAAAAGAACTAGTCCTCAATTTAGAACAGTCTGAAGGGGTTTCCCCCCAACCTCATAAATAATGTATTCACAGGAAATTGCAGCTTCCATCAACCCAAGTCTACTCATGAGTCTGTGTAAATTCCATGAACAGAAACAACTAAGTGCAGAGGCAAATCAAGTGCAAGCTAAAGAACTAGAAGACGATGGTGACGATATCCCTTGTAGTTCAGTTCTCAAGAGAATACAGTGGTTTTGTTCAACCACCATGTAAACAATTTATCGATATGCAACAATGTAAGACTCATATCACAGAACTGTGGTACTGAACAACTAGAGTATAAGAAAATGCTCTAGTGGATCTGCAGATCGCTCCAGTATCCTCCCCAATGACTCATGTGTGGGGCAAGCATGGTGCTTCACCAGAGTGCTCCCACAGATGCTGCAGGGTGCATTGCTAGACTTACTGGTGCTAATAAGTCAGCATTTGACAACTCTTAAAGCAGTTCTTTTCTTTGAATGTGCCTCATTGCTTTTTCACATCCACATAAGTCATCAGCAGCTACACTGTTTTGTGGCCATGAGTCCCCCATTCTAATAACGAGTGCCATGAAGGAGCATTTCCTTTCTTTGTTTCGAAACTAGCCTTGCCTGGTTTCATTTGATGTCTTCTAGTTCTCAAATTGGAAGAGACAAGGAACATCGATCCCTGTTCCTATTCTCCATGCCTTCTGGTGATTTTATGGTCCTAAGGCAAACCAGAAAAATAAAAATATGCCCCTTGCTAGCATGCTTTTTGTTGCTTACAGCTACACTATAAGGTCTGTAAGCAGAGAGGAGTTTATGGCATCTGGGAGGGATTTTCATGGCTAAAGATGATATGTGGTGAGCCTGGCTGAACTGAAAGGCAGTGGGTCTCACACACTGGTACACCTAAATCATTTATATGCCTTTTTTTTAAGTATAAATTCCTCCCAGAAGCAAAATGCACAAATTCACCCAAGTCTCACCTGCAGAATTTTAATTTCCCAGCATTATCTTCATGTGTGCATCTAAGATAGCTAAATCCTTAGACTTTGCTGCTTTTCTAGCTGAGCAGACAGTTCAAGGGTTTTGACACAACCAATCGCAGTTTGGAATTTAATAACTTCTAGCAAGGAGCTGAAGCAAAATGCCACACTGCATGACTGATTTCAACTCAGCTCTGACAGTTTGCACAAGCCAAAGATCCATCCCCAAATAAGGTGGTTTCTAAATTCATATTTTTCCAAGAGCAGTCACAAAGTATTTATAAGTTCTCCAAGAGCCTTAAAGCAAATGTGAAGAAGCGTCTCTCTTCCTGGACCTCTATGTCTTGCCAGGGAAAGCAGCTTTGCTGTGGCTTGTAAAAAGCTCCAGGAAAAAAAAAATCACTCATTCCAGTAAGTGGCCCTTGCCTATCCCATGTTGCTGTGGGGTGGACAGGAAGGGTTTGGCAGCTAAAACATTATCAAGGAAACAGAATAATCTCACTTCTTTTTTTATTTTATTTTTAACTTCCTTATAGTTTAAATATACGTATAGCTTAAAATATATGTAGTTTAAACATAGTTTAAATTGTAATAAATCATTTTAATAAATTATTTATTAAAATAAACAATAAAATATTTAAAATACTGGAGTGATAGATGAGTGTTCTAACAATTTGTTATCAATTGGGTTTGGCAGTGAGGTTAAAAACAAGCTTGTGCACCGTTAGCGGTGTCCCTTTCCACCAGGGTCATAAGGCTCCCGTGTAGGTGACTGGTGTTTCCCTAATGGAGTAGGACTTGTTACAGAGGAAGGTGCTTATTTTTTGTCTTTTTTTCCACCAGTACAGCTGCTTTAGCTGCCTTTTCCAAGTGTCAGGTTTAAACTCTAGGTTTAAGCAAGTAAGGTATCAGTGGAAAATAAGAATGTCTTAGAAATCTTTCCCTAGTCACGAAAAATTGGGTTGTCCTGGATTTTCTATTCCTACCTCCCCTGTTTCTTAAAGCACAGCTGCATTTCAGTTTCTTCAAGTGAATGATCAAATACCAGGAATTTAACATTCACTGTGTCCATGAAGAGCATGGGTGGGCTTTATAGACTCCAACACAGAGGAGCAAGTAAGAAAAGAGAACAATGTGAAGAGAAGCCCTCACGCAGCTGCAAGGGGAAGGACCAGGTTGGTTGTGATCTTCCATATGCCCAGTTAAGCACCACAGCACTACCTTGTCATCAAGGTAGAAGAACAGTTGTTTGTGCTTCACCTGCAGTCCCAGCTACAGCATGGTCTGCTGCAGAGCCTCTGTGGTGGTTTGACCCTGGTTGGATGCCAGGTGACCACCAAGGCTGGTCTCCTCAACTGTGCAGGGGAGAGAAAGGCTTACGACTTGAGGTAAAGACAGGGAGAGATCACTCACCAATTATTGTCATGGGCAAAACAGACTTGATTAAAAGAAATTAGTTGAACCAAAATCAGAGTACAATAATGGAAAGTAAAACAAGTTCCTCACAAGGGGAAGTGAAGGGGCAGGCAACTGATCTCTTCTCTCTGGTGACCAGTGACAGGTTCTGAGGAAGCTCTGTCAGGGGAGGTTTAGGTTGTATATTAGGAAAAGATTCTTCACACAGAGTGTGGCTGGGCACTGGAACAGGCTCTCCACAGGGAAGTGGTCACAGCACAAAGCTTGACAGAGTTCAAGAAGCATTTGGACAATGCTCTTGGGCACATTGTGTGATTCTTGGAGTTGTCCTGTGCAGGGCCAGGAGTTGGACTTTAATGATCCTTGTATGTCCTTTTCAACTTACTTCTATGATTCTATGAAACCTTAAAAACACTCTCCTCCCACCTCCCCTTGTTCCTGGCCCTAACTTTATTCCCTATTCTACTTCCTCCAACCCAACAGAGCAGGGACTGAGGGAATGGGAGTTACAGTCAGTTCATCACATGTTATTTCTCCCCTCCTTCCTCCTCAGAGAGGGGAGTCCTTCCCCTGCTCCAGCACAGGGTCTGTCACACGGGAGGCAGTCCTCCACAAACTTCTGCAATATGAGTCCTTCCCATGAGCTACAGTTCTTCAAGAACTGCTCCAGTGTGGGTCCCCCACGGGGTCACAAGCCCCGCCAGTAAACCTGCTCCAGTTCCTGTGTGTTCCTCTCTCCACAAGTATGCAGGTCCCTGTTGGGAGCATGTTCCAGCGTGGGCTTCCCACAGGGTCATAGCCTTCTTTTTAGGCATCCATTTGCTGCACCACAGGCTGCAGATGGGCCTCTGCTTCCCCATGAACCTCCATGGGCTGCGAGAGGACAGCCTGCCTCACCGCGGTCTTCAGCATGGGCTGCAGAGGAATCTCTGCTCCAGTGCATGGAGAACTTCCCTCTCCACTGACCTCGGTGTCTGCAGAGTTGTTCCTCTCACATGTTCTCTCTCCTCTCTTCTCTAGCTGCAATACTCCCACACAGTAACCTTTTTCCTTCTTAAATGTGTTATCACAGAGGCGTCACTACCATCGCTGATGGGCTCAGTGGTGGGTCCATATTGGAGCCGGTTGGCAATTGCTCTGTCAGACATGGAGGAAGCTTCTAGTAGCTTCTTAGAGATGCCTTGCAAACCCAATACAGCCTCAGTGACTCACACCCAGCATCCCTGTAAACATTTCCCTTCAACAACAGCCCGCAGGCTGCCACTGTGTATTTGCATTATTCTACAAATACTTTCTGTTGTGAATAATGTAAAAATCATTGCCTATTGTGTTTCAGCTTCTTTAGTGTCTTCTGAAAATAGAACATACACTGAAGTAGTGCAATGTTATGCTTCAAGTCTGGGCTTTGTTTGGGTATTTTTTTTGTTGGGATTTTTTGTGTTGGTTTTGGTTTTCTTTCCCCTGCTATTTTTCACCCTTCTTGAATGATCTGGTGGTGAAGTATCTGTCACTGCATAACAACCTTTATTACCAACATTGCTGCCTCCTAGGTACTTGAAATAAAATGTCCTTTTCTCAGCAGAAGGCTGGGTTTTGCTTACTGGCTGGTGTACAGGAATTGTTCCACCTACCTGTGAGAGCAGCTCTTTCTGGGCCATGGCAGACCCACTGCTTAGGACCTTGTGACATTAAGGCAATAAAATAAAAACATTATATCAACTTGAAAGTACAGGGTAAGTCCAAATGGGCTGAGTGCAATATAGTACAAACTGAGATTTATTTTTCCCTGTGTGCATTGTATCAGTTTATATTATAGTGGCTTTGGATTGTTTATTTGCACTGAGGAGGCAGCTTTCAGTTTCACTTTTAATTTTTGTATCTGGATTGCTGTAGAAACAGAGATTCCCTTTGGAAAAGGTGGCTTCTACTTTTCTAAAGCATGACTGCTCTACAGCCACATTCAACCCCATGATGGTGTGGGCAGATTCATAGCACTTGCCCCTTCTGCTACAAAAATAAATCAATCCAGCATCTATGCACTAGTAAAACTGCATCCCAAAGAGAAGTATGAAAGCATCCCAGCTGGTGCATATAGGAGAGGCCTATAGAAGATG
Organism: Empidonax traillii; assembly: GCF_003031625.1. Classification (NCBI taxonomy): domain Eukaryota; kingdom Metazoa; phylum Chordata; class Aves; order Passeriformes; family Tyrannidae; genus Empidonax; species Empidonax traillii. Next base: position 684,843 of record NW_020955830.1, on the reverse strand, counting down.
TAGCTGTGACAGAATGACTCTGCTTGTCTTCTCGGCTCCAATAAGTGCCAGGACCAAATAAGAGAATGGTAAGCTCCAAATGTATACATATATATATATATATATACACAGGGGTATGTATATTTATATATCTATAAATACATCTTATGTATCTATAGTACATAAACACACAGAAATATGAGTGTGTGTGTGTATATATATGTATATATATATATATATATATGGGGAAACAGCACCTGAGCTTCATGGAGAGGGGGGTCGGGTAGAGATGGAGCAGAAAACCTGATGAAAATTCTTGCATTTCTGATGGTAGGGCATGCATTCACTCAAACAAACAGGAAGGAGAAAAAAGATTTTAAGGAAAAGTCCTGGAAACTAAGAAATGTGTATTAACATTAGAGGAATACAGGTATATAAACAAAACACTGGTTCTGAATGATCTCAAGCTATTAAATTGATTTCAATCCCATCTCCCCACCCAAGCAATATAAGGCAGGAAAAAATGTTCTAATTTTTTCACAAGAATCCTTGAGAAACACATTTTGTTTGATAATGTAAAATCAGCTTTCTAACAAGGACCAAACGATTAATGACTGAATAGATATTTCCTTTAAAAAAAAAAGTTTAAAAAATCAGTTTCTCAATGAGGATCTTTTTCAAGTAAAAAAATCAGCCTGATTTTCTACTAGAGCACCACAATTACTACTGAAAACTGAAAAACAATCAGGGACCAAGTGAAAGGTGAATATAGTACTGATCCTCAGAAGGCAAACAAAAGTAAGACAGTATGCTTCATAGAGAATTAAATCCTTAAAAATTATATATAAAAATTGGAGAGCCAATTTCAACAGAGTTATCATTGAACACATACAGGTCAAAGAAACGTAGCTTCTCTGGAACATCTCATAAAGAATAAATCTCCATGGACACACATATTTATATATCTGTGTGTATATACATATATATATCTAAACAGAAACACATCACATAAAGTATTAGTCTGGATCATATTAATAAAATTTGTCAGTAACCCACATACTAAAACATGTTTGTATTAAGTGTTTCTTGAAAATTTTTAAGTACGAAACAAATCAGGAACAATCAGACTGTATGTGCTTCATGAAGGAAAATAAGACTCAAATTCATTATTAATTATTCACCAGCTTTGCTCTCACGTGTCCTGAGAGCTGGCAAATAGTCTATGGCTAAGGGTAATGCTAAATAACAGCACATGAAACAGGGAAGCACTGTCAGGTAGCATAACACAGTGATTAGTGGTAGGTCTTGACTTAGTCAACATCCTCATTAATGATCTTAAAGCAAGAGTAAACAGAAACATAATGAAATCTGTTGGTAGATGGAAGGAACTGTGCATGCCACTGTCAGAGAAAGGGGAATAAAAGACAAGAAATGAGATGCATGGGTGTCAAAAAAACCACTACCTCAAATGAATAAAACTATTCCATACATACTTGAGAAGAACCTCAGATTAATTTTCTGTCAATCACCAGGCAAACAATCAGAGCCGTTCCACAGAAGTCAGTGGAAACACCAGTGAAAAATAAAGGAAATATGGACCTGTTTTCCCCAGCTGATGAGCATCTTCCTATTAAAGAGACTGTCAGAAAGAGCAAAAAGTGGTTTTCAGTGCTGCATGGTGAGGTGCATTGTTGGCATTGCAGAGAGGCAGCAGCTCTTCTGACGTAACCTACAGCAACTAATCACCCTTTGTAAGCCCCCCACTGATTATACTATTAGTACCTTTAAAAATCTGTAAAATTGCTACTCAAAATGTTTAGAGGTGAGGGGGGTGAATAATACCAAAAGGTATTTTCATAAATCTATAGTCTTAAAATGATGTACCTTAGGTGGTGAATCAGTAAATGACTGAAAGAACCTTATTTGTTCTGGCTATCCCACACTGAGAATAGCATTGTTGCTCAGGCCTCAAACTGCTGTTTTGCCTGCTGTTTTCATTAGAAGCCATTCATGTTTTATTTAGATAGCTTCAATCAATGTGTATCTCTGTTTTATTTTTCAGTTAAACCCTGCCAGTGCAATTAACCTCGTCTGCAAATTGTTCTGTGTTGTCAGTAAGCGACTGCCTTCCAGTACTGTAAACTTTGTGGAGTTAATTGTTCTTAGAGAATAGGGAAATATTTCTCTGTAGCAGAGCAATCATTTATGTGACAATGCAATGTTGCTATGTTTATTTTGAATACAAAATTCATGTCACGCTGTTGGTTTTGGTATTTCTGCTATTTGGTGCCTTACAGATTGATCTATTGGGGCAAACATAGTCGGGGAGACACCTGTTCTGACTCTTTAAAGTAGGTGGGTGACAAATGGGAATGATGGATTAATTTAGCCAGAAAAAATTGCTCTGCTAAGAGGAGGTGCCTGGATATGTTACTAGTTGAAGATAGAAAGCAAATAGTTAATGGTTGTTCTTGAAGTGGGCCGAGCTCACTGATGGAGTTCCTAAAAACTGTATTAGGAGCTGCGCTGTTCAACACGTTTATAAACAGTGTGAAAAAGAAGCAATCCTTACAATGAAAATTATTATAACAAAAAAGTTGGTCAGTACGGTAAAAAAAAGGGCTGACCAAAAATCTACCAAATTATTTGTGAAGATGGAGAGGCTGGGTAACAAAATGGCAGGTGAAACTGGGTGAAAACAGGTGTAAGGTGATGCCCCTTGAAAAAGCAATCTGAGGCTCAAGCGAACAACGTGAGCTCTGAGCTGGCTGTAACTGTCAGGACCAAGACCATGAAAACAACACAAACCTGAAAATGCTGAATAAAATTGTGGATGGTTTTAGGGAGCAGACAGAGAACAAACAGAAAATACTGTTAAATCTCAGCACCAAACCATAGTTCACTTCCCATTTTGAACGCTGTGTGCTACTCTGCCTCTTCACCTGCAAACAAAATATGAAATAAAAATCAGAGGAGAGGGACAAAGAAGTCAAAAGTTATGGGGCAGTTTCCCCATGAGCATGCGGGCTATGACTCCTGCCAGGGGTCAGACTTGACTGAGAGAAGATAGTAGTTTCTAGGATCACAATGCTAGAAGAAGCCAGATGCAGAAGAAACCCCTGTGGCTGGTGGACTGCAGTCTAACTGAGGCTTCTTGCCAGGGCTGCTTTTATGGGTGCTCAACATCTGCATGGCCTCAAGGGAGAAACACCATCAGATTGTGCAGCAGAAATCCAGAAGGTGTTACTAAATGTTAAAAAAGAAAAACAAAACAAAACAAAACAAAACATGTAATTGAGAAAGTCCCTGAAATTAAAACGGGTGGGGAGGGGGAAAATACCATGAGTGCTTGTGCTGTTCTTGCTCCTTCCTAGATGTGTGCTTAGGGGGACAGCTGGAGCACATGTGTGGTAATAGGGGGTGTGTGTGTAAGTTGTTTACATCCAGAAGATGAACCATATGCTGCTTTTAAATCTTCTGAAACTAAGAAGCCATGTCTCCCTGATTAGACCTTATCTTTAAAATGATGACCAACTTCTGGGACTTTCTTCTGTGCTCACTTCCTGCTTCTGTGAACCTGAACATGGCTCTTGGGAAGCATTGTGGATTGACAGCTTCAGCAGCTAAAAAAAATAGACATGATAATCGCTGTCAGAGAAGGACTGGAAAGAGAAACTGAGAGCTTAATTATGGCTGCAAAGGAATGGGCTCTTTGCACGGGTGATGATAAAATGAAGATAGAGGGAAGAAAGTACAGAGCACAGGAATTTCAGTCAGCTTTTGGAGACTATTAGCAGTTCTGTTTATGATCATAACAATACAGCTAGAAATTTTTAAAAGGTGCAGCCTAAAAGGCTGCCAAATTATGCATCATGCATTCTGCAAAAGCCGCACAATACCAGTGGCTTCAACACAATAGGATAGTAATAGGGGATATGTTTCAGTCTTAGTCCAAGTGAGAAATATTAATGCACTAAAATCTCTTCGAGAGTTGTGGGGGTTTTGGCTGTTAGTGGTCCTTAGGTACATGCTAGTAGACCCAGCATGGTGGCCTTAGGAAGGAAGGAGACTATATCATTATGGATACTGCTTTTCCACTTCATGAGAATGCCAGACTGAGAGCGCAGGAGAAAACAAATACGTGATCAGCAATGACACAGAAAGGGTATTACAATTACTCAAAAATTTATTGGGAAAACTAATACAGTATTGTGCATATTAGAAACATAATGCACCTTCTCAAAACAGGTATAAAATGCAATAATAGCATTCAAAACTCATTGGTAGCTGGATTTGCATTGGACCCTCTGAAAACCTGGATGGCAGAGCAGAAAAACAAAGACAACAACAGCAGTAACAGTGCCCTGTAGTGATTGCTAACATGCCTTTACAAATATATACCTGTGATTAGCATTTAAATACTGCAGGTAAAAACCTGGCTGGTTTTGATAAACATTGAGCTTTAGCTGTATGCTAAAGACACAAAGAGATACAGCTTCATGAAGCAGGTGGTCTTTTCTTGTCCAGTATTCTTTGTACAGGAAAGCTGTGCATGAAGGCCAGCTACATACGATCAGATACGGCCTGAAGAGCTGAAATGCATGTTTCTGCCTCACCCACTCCATTCCCTCCAGCTTCTACATGCAGGATCAGCTCTGCTGCCTGAGCAGACTATTCTGATCCAGCCTCTGTTTAGCCCAGGGGCTGGGATTCACAGGCCTGGGCTGCCAAAGGGGCAAATGGGGTTCCCCCTGGGAAGGTGATATCTTACTGCCCTCCCTGAATAAAATGATAATTTTATTTCTTTAGGGAAGACCCTTCCCTTTCAATCCACATGTTAAAGTAAATACACTTTTCTTCAAAGGTGTAAATGAGACCCAGGGATTTGTAAAAGGGGGATGCTCAAGGTCAGAAAAAGAAAAGGTAACAGTCTGCAGGTGTTTGGTCACAGAGCCAACCAACAGCAAATCCACCTGTATGTCAGTCCTTGGAAGGATATCAAGGAGCAGGCAACACTAGTGCTTTGAACCCTCCAAGCTAGAGGACAGCCACTTTCCAGATTAAAAGAAAAAAAATAACACCTCAACTAGCTCATCAATAAGGTCAGCAGTCATAGCAGGAATTCTTAGTCCAAGACCTGTAATACAGAAAAGCATGACTGTGAACAGCTAGTATTTAATAGAGACAATAAGGCAATTAATTAATTAAAATTAATTAATTAAAATCAATTAATTTAAAACTAATAAAAATAAAGACATAAATAAATAAATAAATAAATAAGGAAAAACCAAACTAAATCAAATACTCTCCCACAAAATAAAATAATAAAAACTAACAAAAAATCCACCATCAGCAACAACAACAAAAGCCAAAACAAACAAACAAAAACCATTCTATGTCAGAGTTGCAAAAAGTAAAAGGCAAGTAACTTAAAACTTACATTTAAATTTATGATGGGCATCCTGGATCAACCATCTCAAAGTAGGTCTTTTGCTGTTTGCATCATATTTGATGATCTTCTCCACTGCCACATCCAGGCCATCTAGTGCCCAGAAACTGCCACAAACAAGCACATGGCACCATGTAAACAACACTGGACAAAACAGCTGTACTGCAGTTCCCTCCCTGCACAGATCATTTGAGCAAGTTGAAAGGGAGTAAGATGTACCCAAGGAAAAGGAAGTACTGGATAACACAAGTGGCTGGACCATCTGTGCTGATATTGGTGTTCCAGGCTCAAACCACTGCATATACATCAGCTGAAGTTAGCTGAGGACTGAGCCTAGTGGCACACCATTTTCTAAAGAAAGCCCATCTTTCTGGTTGTTCTCAGGTCGCAGAAGCAACTGTGCTATTAAGAGGTAAGAACCCGCCTGGTGTTGCTTTGAAGACAGAACTGACACCATCTCCAAGTCATTTGTAACTCAGTGGTTGAGTGCTGAAACAGAAAGTTGTTACTTCTTTTTGTTCCTCCTCTGGGTGTCTTCATAGACTGCAATGCTCCAAAGTGTGGAGTACTGAAGATCACAAAAGGTCAGTTAAAAGCAAAATTCCCATAGCAGTTTGTTTGGAAAATCAGACTTAAGTTCTATCATTGTTAATGGCATTTAGGGGTTTAACTGTGTCCCGTGAAAGAGCCTGGTGATACAAGACACATCAATGTGCCAGTCAGTTCACAGGGGCCTGGCACTGGATACAAATCTCCAAAATATATTGAGAGTCGCATGTGACAAGCAATTCCTGTGCTTGAACCTTACTCCCTACCTACTGCTCTAAGCATCTTTTCAGTATAATGATATTCATATTCTCCAAATCACTATGCTGCTCTCATCTCGGCTCACCGAGAAGCTGTTGTGTATACTAATTGGTGTAGTATGTCCTATACATTAGGGTGTCTGGCTTAATTTGGAAATCTTCTTAAAATGCATACTTGAATTATTGATTGTACTGCTTAGACGACAAAATGAGATGGGGTAGATTTTAGAGTTATGAATAATAAACTCCTGTTCAGCCAAAGCTACCAAGTGATGAGTTCAAGCTTCAAGAGATGCCACCACTACACATTTTATACGTGCTAATGTCAGGCTACCTACAGTCCTTACCATGTGTTTGTTATTTTTCTTTTTAGTCATGCAAGACTATGGATTAGTGCATAAGGGATTTAGGAGCACAGTTCCCACTGGCCTCTGGTGAGATTATGCACCTGAAAACCTCTTTTGAAATCTGCTCCAGATATCGATTGCTGTCAGATTTCCATTTGGCTGAATAGTTGAGGTCCCTGACCCCCTTTTCTTGTGTGCTTGTTGATAACATTCTATAGTCCATCCTGTTATCCTTCATGAAAGACGTTAGGTACATCTTGCTTGCTCCTCTTTCCCTTTCAGAATTTTGATTCAGCAAGCCTTTCTCAGTCCCTTTCTTCTACAGCCCTAATAAGCACAAAACGAATTGGGTATATCTATAAACATACTGAGGAACATTCAAGGCTACCCAGCACTGTTGCCCTTTTTTCACTGTTACCATATCAGTCCCTTGGTAATGGGCCACTGAGTATTTCACATAGCCTCAAGTGTGAGTCCATTGGCCCTTTTTGCATTTCAATCATCTCTTCAGAGTCGTTCAGTGCCTCTGCTGGTACATTTCGGTGTTTTGTTTGCTTTCTCTTCAGCTGCCAGACACTAGGCTAACTATCTGCAGATTAGATCTCCCATTTGTCTCGGATCATTTTCCTGTGACCCAATCAGAGGAAGCATTAAAAGATTTATAAAACGAAAGTGTGAAACAAGGATGTGCCAATCAACTGTACAGTAGGGGGTAAAAAAAGCCATTATTTCAGTGACTGCTGATATGAGCTAAAAGAAAACTGAACTTAATGAAAAATCATTCTACTGATTTCTGAAACAGAGCTCACGAGGCAGAAAGGTCATGTAGAAGACCAAAAAGATCAGTTGCATGTCTCTGCACAACAACCTATTTCTTAAATCCCTGATTTTTAGTATAATCCCTTTGTCTGTGTGTTGACCCAGTCTTATTTGGCTCATGTTTTTTACTCATTAAATTGTATGCATGAGGTATCTGCTCAAGACTTAACCTTATGTACGTTTCACTGAAGGGATTTTCTGTTGTATTTGATACAAACCACTCTACCGGGTTTTATTATTTGAAATCTTCAAAATCTGTCTTCATAGTATTGATTTCTTTCTTTTTGGAACCAGATTTACCCCTAACGATAGCATTTAGTTCTAAAAATAATTAGGATCACTTTACCACTTGCAGTATAACCTCAAGTAAGAAATTAAATTTCTTACTCAGTTTAGAAGTTTTCCATTAATACCATGAATACTAAATTTATACCATGGCAGTCAAAGCCCTTGGAGAGCACCTTTAAAACACGAATTTCTTTGCAGTGATCATTTCCTACTTTTGTTTCACAAATGGCTTTAAATCTTCCCACAGTGTCGCAACAAGAGTGGTATTTTCCCTTGTTTTTTTCTCTCAATCCTGCCTGCCAGGAGATAGGTGAGATAAGTGGTTACAGATGATATGAGCTTTACAGGATAGATGGTTTAGAGTACTGCAAAAGCACTGTGCCCAGCAGTCCCCAAGGGGCAATACAATATTTCTCCCAGTAGCTCAAATTGCTCTCAAGCTCAACAGGCAACGTGAGCTGGAACTTTACCTTCTGGACATCAGCATAATTCATCCAGCACGCTAATGCTGCGAGGGATGCCAGTGGTGGATTCCCCACTCTTCCTCATGGGAGATGGTTTCTTGTAGTGCATAAAGGCTCCACGATTCTGTCTGATGTAGTCAAGGTAAGTTGCAGCGTGCAACATATGGCTTCAAGTGCCCTATAGATTAAGGTCAATACTTTGGTTTCCTAAGGAATACGAGCACCAAGTATCTATGTGATGGTGTGCTGTTTGATGCAAAGAACATCTTATTTTCCTGAATACTACAAGAGTAAATCAACAAGAAGCCTAGAAAATACTATCCACCTCTTTGGTCCTAAAAATCATTCTGCTGCTTCTCCTCCTCAACCAAGCTATTGCTTTTGCTGTTTATTTGGTTTATCCTGGTTTCCCTGGACTTTTTGGACCTTTACCAGCAGCTGCAACTAACAAACCCCTTTGCTTCCAAATATGCTGTCAGTCCCAGGGAAACCTCTCTGATGACATGGCTTATTTTACTCTGCTGTTTCTGCTTCCTGTTGTTTCAGCAATAACTATGTGGAGAAACATTTAATTGCTCATCCCATTTAGCCTGGCTGAAGCATGCTCAGCACACCCATCTGCTTTAAGGCGGCTTCTAGACCAAAGGCCCCCCTGCTTTACAACAGCTAGTTATATCTTCCAGCCTAATTTATCCACACACAAAAAGAGGCTTCAGCCTCTATTTGAAAATATAACCAGAGCTAGCTCTGAGAATTCACAAGTTCAAATTAATGAGGAAAAAAAGCAACACACGTTCTTTAAAGTGAAATTCTAGTGACAATTTTTATTTTCTCCTACATTACCTAAGTACTGGAACAACACAGACAGGTCGTGCATTCCAAACAGTTGAAATAACTTGAAATCGTACAGGAGGACTGTATTGTTAGGTTTCAATTAAGCTAAATTATTAATGATTTTTGTGTCTAATTGCCTTATTGCCTCAATTACAGACAGATTCAAGTCAACAGTTCAGATAGCTCTTATGCAGGCCCATTTTACAATCCACATCTAAGCCATCAGTCAACCAGTCACCACCAGTCTTACACAATGGTTTTGCACAGCCTTCCTGGTTGGACTAAATACTACAATATTCAGGGTAACACCCTATCTTGAGCATCTCTGCCAGGGAGTCTTCCCATGTCCCTACTGCTTACACTTCAGGAAGCACTGTAACAGCACGGACACCTACCAAAAGAGCAGTCGCAACAAAAGAGAATCGGGCGTATTTCTGTTTGTCATGGTTTAACCCCAGCTGGTAACCAAGCCCCACACAGCCTCGTGCTCACTCCCTACCAGTAGGATCGGGGAGAGAATTGGAACAGTAAAAGCTGAAAAACTTGTGGGTTGAGATAAAGACAGTTTAATAAGAAAAGCAAAAGCAGCACACTCAAGCAAAGGAAAACAAGTAATTAATTCACTGCTTCCCATGGGCAGGCAGGTGTTCAGCCATCTCCAAGAGAGCAGGGCCCCATCACATGTAACAGTTACTTGGAAAGACAAATGCCATTACTCCAAACATCACCCCCATCCTCCTTCTACCCCTCATTTTATATACTGAGCATGATGTCATACGGTCTGGAATATCCCTTTGGTTGTTTTTGGTCACCTGTTGTGGCTGTGTCTCCTCCCAGTTTCCCATGCACCCTCAGCCTTCTCACCAGCATGGCAGTACAAAAAGCAGAAAAGGCCTTGGCTCTGTGTAAGCCCCGCTCAGCAAAACCAAAAACATCTCTAGATTATCATCACTGTGTTCAGCACAAATCCCAAACACAAGCCCTATTCCAACCACTGTGAAGAAAATTAACTCTACCCCAGCCAAAACCAGCACACTATTACTGAGAGACTGAAGAACCCATCTTCTGCTGCACAAGGCACTGGGCATAAACAGGCTGCAAGGAAATATGCCATCTGCATGTTAGGGACCAGTTGCCTCATGGCACTTTCTCTCCTTCACGATGCTCTTATGGTGCCAAGCTACTTCAAACTTACTGTAATTGGCCAGTGTGCTATGGCTAACACTACCCCTGAAGTGGAAAGTGTTTTTTTTACGGCATGTGTTTTCAAAATTAAATTATTATTTGTTGCGTTTTGTATGGAATATGGGAGGAGGTGTTTTGTTAGATTTTTCAAGGTTACTCTCACACCTAGAAAAATGGTATCAAAATGAAGATGAAGGTAGGTATCAGAAGGAAGAAACTACACTGATTTCTGCTTGTGGACTTCTCCTTATTTTGTAATTTTGCGTGAGCCAAGTGCAGGGATCTCACCAAGCTTCATGCCTAAAAATGAGTGTAGCAAAATTCAGCATGTAAAAACATGAGGTGCTTCCCTGGTAGGGAGGGACCTCAGAGTGCTTTCCTAAACCAGGACTGCAGAGAACATGATGATGAGGAAGAACAAAACACAGAATGTAGGGTCTGTCGGGGTTTAATTCCATGTAAATATCTAGCTATCATTAGTTGTTGGAGAAATTGGTGAGCTTGATTTGTGGGGATTTTGTGATGGAAATGTGGGTTTATTAGAGATGAGTTGAGTTTTGCTAGATCCATAGCAGGAAACATGTGATGTTTATTTGTATCACTCCATAACATTTGTTTTTTACAGTTCATGTATTTTTGTCATGACAATACTTCACAATGGGAGAAAAAGGTGAAAACCAAACAAGCCACATAATATTTGATCATGAAGTAAAGAAAACACTGTATATTTTGTGCAGAACTGGTAACAAGCCTGAAAAGCATGAAAGTGTACCAATGAACTGGTCCAGATGATGTGCACCTCTGATAATAAGGTAATTCATTTCAGAATGTAATGGCTCAGTGACAGTTATTTATGGAAGTTCATGGAAATCTGAAAGAAAGAAAGAAAAGAGGACACGGATCTTCAGAAAAAGAAGAAGGAAACAGAAAAAAGAGAAAATACTCAGAATCACAGTCAATTACAATTCACTAAACCTAATTTTAAACCATCATAAAATAATGAAATTATCATTAAAGATCCACATCTACCTGGGGGATAATGGAATAATAAGCAACTAACAAAGCAGACACTACAGTGCCAAGGCGGTATGTGTGACAAATCCTCCTGAAGAAAATTAATTGGGAACCCAAAATGTTGGGTGAACACATTCAAATAATACAACTTAAAATTGTGATTTTTTTTTTTCATGGGAGAAAGCGTTCTGGAAACCTACAAGGTTGCGATTTGGTTCTGTTACAGGTTTTCTGGTGTAAAACACCACACTGAATTTCAAGGCCTAAGGGCTGTCTGCCTCTTCAAGTAAAAATACCTGAATTCCCAGAGTGATGGATATGGAAAAGAATAGAAGTAGATTATAGAGTCTTACAAAATGATAGAGCAGTACAACAAATCAATGCACTTTGGGGCTGCTGGTGAAGGTAAGTTATATCCTCCGACTGCACAGAATAACTGCTCTTTATGTAATCACACCTGGGATATGGCATTAAATTGCAATACCTCATTATCCATCCCTACAAAACACGAAAGAATTTGAGGGAATTCAGTTCCAAAGAAGAAAAATTATCAGACTCTTGGAAAGACTGATACACAAGGAGAGATTAAGTAGCTTAAATATATAGCTTATCTAATCAATAATTAAGCAAGGGAAGGATAATGGTTTAAAAATATGTAAGAGAAGGATAATTATTTTGCGTGATGCATAGTCCCAATTCAGCACAGTGCTAAAACACATGTGGAGATCCATCAGCCCTGCGAAACACCAATGTACGTGATTTCAACGGAGCTTGAGCACATACCTAAATTTAAGCGTGCATTGAAGTACTTTGATTAATTCAGGCCATAACCACAAGTAATGGTATGAAATTAAGAAATGCAAAAATGTAGGCTGAACAGCAAGAAAATCTTCCAAATGGTGAGATATATGAGGCTGGGGAGTAATCACTCAAGGGAATTGGTGGAAACCTTATCCCTGGACAGCTTTCAAGTTTTGCTGGACAAAGTACTGGGAAAATATCCTTTGGGGAATAATCTTGCTGTTCCCTCTGGAGACAACTGCACGACCTATTGTAACTATTCTGTGTCTAAGTTTTTCTGGGCTGACTCAGAGCACTACGCCTCAGACACAATTTTAAAGAGCATCAACAGTGCAAAATCTGAAGCTCTTCCTTGCCTCCCCCCTTACAGTGTATCATTTCTTTTCCCCATCTTCATTATACGTAATGTTATCAGAGGAAAAAACCCACCACCACCACACTTATAGCCTAGCGGTTTTTTGTCTTCGATTCACTGACTAAACGCTGATTTCATTCTCACCTCTGTATTAAAAGAGAGCTTAAAGATATATAGGAAATCTAATTTCAACCCGTAGGGCTTTGATTCGTTCCCAGAGCATGTGTGGTGAATGTTATCAGAAAGGTAATCGTATCTTGAAGAATCTCATACCTCTGAGCAAATCAATGGAAGCAGTATTAAAGATTTGGGGGGTTTTGGTGGTTTCTTGTTGTTGTTGTTGTTTTGTTTTGTTTATTTTTCCTCCATGCAGATCCTGGAAAAAGGGCGGTTCCAAAAAGTACTTTCCCAAGGATGGAGCCCTCTGAGGGCTTTTCCCACTGGGTGTAACAATTTTGGTGGGCCAAATGAGATGTGCAAAGCACACTGGCTTTTTAATTACTTTAAAATCTACTTTTTCTTAAAGTAAACATTTGTAGAAGAACATGCATCATTCACTTGGACTTTTGGGGGTATTTTGCAGCCATGTGGGAAAGGACAGGTGTTCTCTCACATGACTTTGCAGAGATCTCCTGGAAATGGAACAGTTGAGATAGATCTGTCAAAACTTTTGGATTTCCCTTCCCTGACCACAGTTGACAGTCTTCCTTTATTTTGGCAGTGTCAGCAAGATAAACCCTGAATTTATTATTGGGAAAACAGCGTTTATATTTATTGGTGCTAATTTTCCACAGCACATCAATGCATCCAGAATAGCAGTTCTTAACCTTAAATGCACATTTCTGTGCCTGTCTAACCAGAAATTCAGCTAGGAACATGTGTGAGCATCTTCCTGACTCATGGTCTGAGTTAACAGACAAGATTAAATAATTTCTTTATCCCATTGAAAAGGATGGTCTAGCAGGTCTCCATCATGGAGGATCCTTAAGAGTTTGTAAAGGAAAAAGCTGGGCGGGATAACAAACTGAGTGGATCTTCCATTGGGCTTCACTCAGGCAATTCGAAAACTGCATTCCTCTCCTCTCCCTCTTCCCTCCCCTCCCCTATCCTCTCCCTCTCCACTCACTCCTTTCTCTTTTCTCTCTTCTTTCTTTTTCTTTTATTGTTGTGTTGTTAAGAGTTTGATTTGTTTAGATCCTTCTCTCAAAAACTAAAAGCAAACAAACAATGTGGTTTGTGAGAAAAGTGTTTATCATCTTCCAGCCAAGCACCATTATTTCCAGAGGTTCCTTGTAGGCATTTAAGATAACAAATCTTAAAACAGAGGCAGAGTCCTTGTCCTCTTTCCTGGAGGTCCCTGGCTCTCTGGAGACGAGGGGGTTCACATTTCCCACCTCCTGGGGATTCCAGGGCAGGGATGGAGTGTGTCCCCCTGGCCCCAGGTTGATGCCAGGCTGCCCTGCACCCCATCCCTGTGACGGTCAGCAGGGAGAGCCTCTGCAGCCAGTAGGAAAGCTGTGATGGGCTGCTCGGCTGAGGGCAAAAAGGGGCCAATCGTGAGATGGGAAATCTAGTGAGGAATGGGTCCGTGCTGGAAATACAACCTGCAGTTAGCTTTCTGGAAGGGGAGCAGTAGGCAGAGCAGACCTTCGGGAGGTGAGAAAACCAAGCAGGTGATGGTTCTGCGCCGCCAAGGCAGGCTGCAATTGGCTGCTCGGACGGGGACCAAAAGTCCAAGCGGCCAATCGAGAGGGACGGGATCCAGTGCGGAGCGGTTCCGTGCCCGGCAGGTGGGCTGGGATTGGCCACCTGGGTAGGAGAGCCGCGGGCGGAGCGGCCAGTCGGGCGGTGCGGGATCCCCTCGGGAGGGGGCGGCGGGGCAGCTGGTGCCGGGGGCGCGGGGTGAGGGGCGGCTGCGGGGCAGTGCGGGCGCGGCGCGGTGCCGGCCGGCTGCTAGGTGGAGCCCGCGTCCGCGCAACCCAGATCCGGGCCCTCGCCGCTCCCCCGCCCCTCGGCTCGCCGCCCGCCCGGCTCCGTGCGGCCGCCGCCGGGCAGGGCAGCAGCGCCGCGCCGCCCGCCGCCTCCTCCTCCTCCCCGGGCCCCCGTTCCCCGCTCCCGGCCCGGCCCTCCGGGGGACACGGGTGCTGCGGGTCCCGGAGCCCCCTCCCTCCCCGTGTGCGCCGTGCCGAGCCGTGCCGAGCCGTGCCGGGCCATGGGGCCCCCCCGCGCCCGCTGAGCACCGCGCGGGGCGCGACCGCCCAGCCGCCCCCTCCGCGCCCCGCGGAGCCGCCCCCTCTGCCCGCCCGCCCGCCCGCGCCCAGCCGGGGCTGGCGGTCTCCGCAGCGGGAGGAGGAGGAGGAGGAGGAGGAGGAAGGATCCGGGGTGTCGGCGGAGAGCGCTGGGGGCTGAGGACCACCCGCCTCCCTCCGCGCGGGCGCCTTTGTGTCCCCCGGCCCCGGCGGAGCGAGGGGCCGCGGGCAGGGGAGCGGATGCGAAGAGCGGCTGGTGCTGGAGGGGAGAAGGAGAAAGGGGAATGGTGGAAGATTTCTCTCCTTTTTTTTTTTTTTTTTTTTTTTGGTGGTCTCTTCGGCAGCGGCTGTTCTTCCCCAGCAGCAGCAGCAGCAGAGGCGGCAGCAGCAGCAGCAGCACAGGCAATGACTCTGCCGCATCCGAATTGCCTGGCCGGTGGTGCCGGCTCCGGAGACATCACCTTACTCTGAAGTTGCCCACCTGGAGGAGGTAAATCGGAGCGGGGCTTTCGTCCAGAGGGGTCGGCGACGGCAGGGAAGAGGAGGAAGCCATCGCCTCCCCCATCCCCACACACCCTCGTCCTCCGGGAGGAAGCTTGTGTAGCAGAAGAACACGGCAGAAAAGGAGAGACTTGTACTTCTATTTTTTTCCTTCTTTTTTATTTTTTTTTTAAATTTTTTTCTTCCTTGAGGGACGTTCCGTGCTTCTCATCCCCCTCTTTTCCTGCGGGCTGGGGGCTTTGGTACTGTGGCCAGGTCCGCTTCCTACTCCCACCCCTGGTTTTAATGGCTGGATTGTGGCAGCAGCTCCCTGCTGCAGGTTGTTGAGGATCTGATGGGGACTCGCATCTCAGGAGCCGGAGGTGACTAAAGGTAACTAACCATCCAGCGGATGGATGCTCACCAGCCCTTGCCTGGCCCTCAGTTGCACCCTTGCCCGGCTGCGTTGGGCTGAAGGGTGCCGGCCGCCCTGAGCGCTCGCTTGGATTGAATTATTCCATAATAACGGTAGTTTGCCTTCAGGGCGGTTGGATCCTCCAGGTAACGGGAGAGCATCTCTCTGGGTCTGCATGGTGCGGGAGGGGGACGACACTGGAGACGAGGGGTGTGCATCTTGTTGGGAAATGCCTTGTAGGCTCTAGCCTGGTTTGGCCGTGGACGACTAGAGTGGCAAAGGCAGTGAGGAGATGGAGGGGACCTGGTAGGTTTTGTTCCTACTCTTCCGTTTTTCTGTGAAAGGCACCACGTTGGACCGGTGGGTTTGCTGGTGTTACGCTGAGAAATTCCTGAGTTTCGTTGTGTCCCTCCACCCCTTCGCTGATCTACGTTTCTTTTTAATTGCTGAAGGGTGCCTCGAGAAGCAGTCGCTTTCCTGGATATCAGGGGGCACGGGTGGGGGAGATGTTGCCGAATTGGGGGGTGTGCGCTGGGGAGGGGGGTCGCCTGTGCGTTGGTATGGGGTGGTGGGGTAGAGGTCCTGCACCCAACCGGGGGCCCCGGGTTACAGGTAGGAGCGAGCTTCGCCTTCCCGTGCAGCCGGAGAGCGGAACGTACGGCGTAGGTAGGGATGTGCAGGGCTTCCCACCTCCTGCCTGCGAGGTTGCGTTTGCCGGCTCTAACAGTATAGGATTGGCTTCGCCAGAGGGGTTTTTGAGCAAGGGCCGATATGTATGGCTGGAGGAAGAAAATCGCGGGTTTAATACCTTTTTTTTTTTTTTTTTAACGGTTTGTTTATTTGGTCGCTTAATTATTTATTTGTGTTCCCCTTGCAATTATCTTTTGACGGCATAACTTGGAAAATACGGTTATAAGGCTGGTGGTTGCTCCCTGCCGTCAGCGAGAGAGCAGCCCGTTCGTGTTTCCCAGTCTACTGAGCTGGTACCCGTTATTGCTAATGAAGATGTAGGTATAGTGCCCCAGAGATGTTCCCTGGGTATTTGGAGGAGTGCCTTCAAGGATGAGTTTCATCAGCAGCCTTGTGTCCAGAGTTGTCCATGGAAACAACATTGACACCTCCCCCCCCCCCCCAGTACCTTTAGTTGGGTTTTTTACCCCCACCTTTTCCCCTGTGGATAGGCAGATGTTTAGTTTTGCTTGAGGGATGGCGAGGTAAGAAAAGAGCCTCTCTTTCTCTCTCTTTCCTGATAGGCATGAGATTCTTCTCTGCGGTAGTTAAAACAACTCGTATTATGGCCAAAAGCAATGTATTGTTGTCTGCTTGTCAACTGTAGCGTTCATTATTGCATTAGCCAAAACAACCTATGTCTATTGTATTTACTTTCCTGTTCAGATCACTCATTAGGAGTTATTGCCGTTTTCACTCTCACAGTTCTGGTTCCAGGCAGCCAGCTGCTTAGACGAGGCTGAGATGCAAGGAAAAGGGTGAAAATGCCATCTGTTTCTTGATACAAGGCAGATAGGTAGTCTGCTGGTTGCAATTGCTTTCTGTATTATAGCCCTGATTATTCCAGAATGTAGGAACAAAATTTTCGAAGGTGACAAAAAAGAAGAAACCACCTTCTCTGGAGTTAAAAAGAAATAAATTCCATTTTCATTGTGGAATGCTGTCTCTTAAGAGCACAGCCAATGCTGCCTGCTTGGTATTGAGTAGTAGCATGTGCTCTGTAGAGCTCATTTATCATCATTTCCAGGGGTTCTCAATATGAACAGGCTTCTACTGTGTATTCATTAGGAAAAATTCTTTCATGGAGTTTTTTTATGGGGGTAAACCAGGTGTTGCAGTTTAAAATGGGCTGCTGTCAAAAAGTCAGCAGTCGTCACTTGAGAATACCAGATCAGGAAGGGAGAAAATCTGTGCACCCACACTGATGTTGGGAGACAAAGTTCAGGTTAGGGCTCCACCATAAAGCTGTATTTTTTTTTTTCCTAAAAAAGCTGTATTTTTTACTTAAAGGTAAAACAACTGCTCTGAGGGAACAGGAGTCAGTCACCCTTGTTATGGCTGAGGTTGCTTCTGTTCCTGCTCAAGATGATTTTTTCCTTATTTAGGGTTGGTTTATATAAAGTGACTGTTATCTTGTTGCCTGCTAGCAAAAAATAAAGTGGTTGCAAATCTCTGTTTCCAAAAGGACTGAAGTCTTTATAAAGCTAGTCTTGACCTGTGAGTTCCATATAATTTCTATTACTGAATAAATATGTATTTTCCCTTTTCCTCCTGGGGTGGTTAGGAGAGGAGAGGATATGTTTAATTTAACATTTATTCCAGAACAAGATAAATGGCAGTGTAGATTGATGATAGTGAAAACGCCGAGTCCTGCTGTATGGGGCAATGAGATTTTAATGGTATTTATTAAGTTTAAGGCTACAGAGTCCTCACTCAGATGTTTTTTGTGACAACAGTGGGACCTAGGGGTTTGGTTTCTCGGTGCCCTCCGGAGATGAAGTAGTTTGTGTCTCAGCCTACGAAATTTAAATTCATGCCTGAGCACCTGCCGGGTCCATCCCCTCCTTTGTTTGCTCGGCCGTGCATCCCACAGGTTGGGATGATGCCATGGGGACCACGTCCCTCCCAGTCGGGATTGATGTGGCAGAGGTGCTCGGCTTGCCTATCCAAGCATTAATTGCAGAAAAGGCTTTTTGCTCCTTCCTGAAACAGAAAACTAATTGCCCTGCCTGCTGTTGCAAAAAACGAAGCCCCTGCTCTTTGCTGTGTGGGAGGGAAATGCAAGCAGGTTTGTAGGTGAAGATGCAGGCACACAGATCCAGCCGGCTGCCTGATGAAGCTGGGTGTCTGCGTGCTCCCCAGCGTCGCAGGGCTGTTACAAAAATAAATAAATAAATAAATAAATAAATAAATAAATAAATATTTAGAGGCAGGTAAACCAGGACTGAAGAGGAATATGCATGACCTTTAGCTTTAGACAGCACTCAGTTGGAGGGCCTGATGATGCTGTCAGGGTTTTCACATTCAGAGCATGAGTGTATGCATCATCAACATGAATAAATGAGATGCACACGGGAGAGTGAAGTCTTTGTAAATGGAGAAGTCCTAGGAACGGGTGATTTATTATTACAGATTTTAATACTAATAGTGTTGGGACTGGTGTAGATTGACTAGGAAGCTATTTAATGTGTGACACAGTATAAAGGATGGGTTAATGATTGATGAAAGTGATGGAATTCAGGGAGCAAGGATGGATCAGGGAAAAGCTAAAACATGGAGGAGGGGCACGAGGATTTCTATGCTTTAAATAAGTTCACTTTTTTTTTCTGTTATGATTATGTTACTTGGTGGTTGTGGAAACAACCCAACACTGTGATTGGAGTGATTTTGATAAAAATTCTTACTCCTTAGAGCATTCTTGCACATCACAAAAGGTTTGGAAGAACATCTCAAAACATTTTTTTTTTTTTTGGAGCAGTTATCATCTGAGAGCTAGACATCACAATACTGATTTATTACTGGGGACAATACTGAGACATCAGGACAGCCCTGCAAAATAAAGATGCTTTTTCTTGCCACTTTTGATGATGGACTGCTTATTGGGGTGGGATGCACTTGGTGAACATTGATGTTTTCGAGAGACGTTTATTGTAGTTCATTTGGAATCTCAGTTCTTCCCTGCTGGTCCTTTTCTCATCCAGTAGATGCCCTCCTGCGGGGATGTGAATATGAAAGGTCCACCATGTTGTCAAATTTAGAGTGTACATACACACTTGAGTCCCTGCTATGTCTATAGGCAGTGCTTTCGGTTGTCTGTAGGATGGAGAGCTAGAAATTGTGTCATTTGCACCAGTTCACTGTGCTTTGGTGTATTTGTAGGAACATACCTGTCCCAGCAAGGCAGTCTGACGTGCTGGCCTCTGACTGCATCATCTCCTGGGGTCATGTCTGCCTTGCCAAATGCTTGTGACAATCCTCACCAGCACTGAATATCAGGATCTTTAATCCCTACTTGAGACGCTTGTGAATATGTCCTTGTTTCCGTAGGCACTGAGATGCTCTAGCACTCCCTGATTTCATTCTGGTGCCTAGTGTCAGTGGAAGCTCCCAGAGCAGGCTGATGAAATAGAAGGAGAGCTTTGCTTTTAAGCATCTACTTTTAATTCTTAGCTACTTTAATGGCAAGGAAACCACCTCCTACTCAAATCTGTGATGTGATTCTATCTAAGACGTTATCTCACTGCCTGTTTTTGGCCTCCAGGTTTGCAGTGTAATGCTTGTATTACGTTCCTCGCTAGATAATCTCTACACTGCAGACTGAAATGCATGTGTCTCCTGGCTGTAAGCTAAGCATTCATTTTTGAGACAACTTCTCTAAGGACACCTCGACACTATAGCTTTCTCTTCAGCAGTCTTTTCTGAGAGCCTTCTCGTTTTGCCTGTAAGGCAGATGTTTTTATCAGTCATTGCACCAAGCATCTGTAGCTGTATCAAGGTGGCTAGTCTTTTCAGGCAATGAAAACTTAGTTTTAATTGTGTTATGGACTACTGTTTTACTCACTAAGCAGTGCTCAATGTGGGATTTTTATCAGGCTGCCTGAAACCTGTGTGTTTTCCTCTGGCTGAGATGTGAGCACTACACTGTTTTTAAATGGCCTTTGTCTTTCTTTTTTTTCTTTTTTTTTTTTCTCCCTTTTTCAACTTTTCATCTCTACTTCTTGAAGCCCACTCTCATCCAAGGGACGTACCACTTCATCTATGATGGAGTTCCCTCTGTAGTCAGTGGAGCACTTGTGTAGGCTTCACTGTGAGCGGAAGACGCTCAAGAATCTCAGATAACCTGTTATCTTCTCAAATGAAGCTCCAGAATCTCAGATGTGGTATCTTTTCAAAAACATTCCCTGACTTCATCATCTGGTTTCTACCAACTGTGTTGTAACGTCTTTGCCAGAGGTGGCATTTCAGGCTGAATAAAGCAGTTGTTGAAGATGAAGAGTTGAAAGAAGTGTATACTTCTAAAATATGTTCCCGAAAACAGTAAAAAATTAAAATCCAGGCACTTTTCTTTGAGAGTTGACAGCTTTCAGTTTCAAGGGTCATGAAATAGATACCATTCTGAAGGAAGCAAAGAAGATGAAGGAAGCAAAGAAGAGTTTGGCAGCTGTCCTAGTTAAGCAATATGAAGCTATACATTTCATTTAAGTGGCTAAGAGCAATATACTTTTACAAACCATCCATTGGTGTATGGCCTCACACTGCCAGGATTTTTTAAAATTATTTTTTTAAAGCACGTTTGTCAACATGTGAGTAATTACATAGGAATGATTTCAGTGGCTACAGACCTAATGATTCAGAGGTCTGTAGCACAACTCCAGTTCATTGCAGTGGGTACCTGTCAGGGAACAGCTTTGAAATATTATTCCCAGTGTTTTGAGTAGGTCGTGTTATAGCTTTGCTACTATTAATTGTAAGAGCTTTACTGATTTGATTGCAGTTGCATTGATTTATATCAGGTAAAGTCATTGATTTTGAACTTTGGAATAGAGCTATGTATTTCTAGAACTTAAAATAAAATGTCATAAATACAAAGGACTAGCATGAATGTTTTCTTACAGCAGTGCAAAGTTAAAATGAAGTGAAAGAGGACTCCCTGTGCTTTTGTAGAAGTGGTGCTTAAAATTTAACCGTGAATTGCCCTACTGTAAAGTCCTGCACAAAGGTGCCAGCATTGCACAGAGGAAGGTCTAGTCTAAACCTGGCAGCTTTGGATAAGACTCTTGGTGGTTTTATACCAACGGCAAGTAGTTAGCTTGTAAGAGTCATTGCACACATTGTATTTGAGTTTTGACAGTAAGTCCCTTTTCCCACTCCACAGGAACTAATAATCTAGTTCCAGAGATGAAGACACTGCAAGAATGGACGCTGTGTAAAGTTTGTGGAACAGGAACGTCCTGACTAATGCAGCCTTAGCACATTCATTTATTATATGCAGACACGTAAATAGACACATAAATAACATAATTTGTGGAACAGACACTGTTCTGATTTTTTTCTCAAACTCAAGGAAGTAAAAAAGAATTTTGGATGTAGGTGCAATCTAACAATTGCACCTATTCCCAAGATATATGTACCTGCAGCTGTATGAATGTGTATACATAATAAAACCATACATAGGTTTTGTTTGTGAAATGGTGGTGCTGATGCATAGAGAGTTTGTGTTTTTTTAAAATTTTGTTGTTGGAAAAACTCTCCCTATTTATTTTCTGATTGTGTTTTGGTAGGTGCAGTGATGGACAATAACTAAATATTTGTGCTCAGGCTTGCAGTTTTAAAATTTTAACTGAGTTGCTTGGCTAGTAGTCCAATTCCAAACTAAAACAACCACATTTTCAGATGTGCTGAGCAACCATATGTTTTATCAGAGTCAGTGCTGGTCCTTGCTTATTTGTTGTAGCAGCCTGTTCCCATTCTGAAGTTGCTGATCCTAAGCCTGCCTTAATGAGATTTTTTTCATTGCCCTCAGAGCGAAGAAGAGAAGCATCACTGTGTTGCAGAAGTGCTGTTTGCAGCTTTCTTGGGGATGTCAACATTTTCCTTCAAGCAAGGAGTTGGGGGTATGTTAGCTATGTATGCTACCTAACTTCAGGCAGATCTAGGTTAGGTGGGGAATTCAGCTCAAAGGAGCCCAGCCCTGAGAGCTGCTGAGCTGTTGACTGATTTTTTTACGGAACCCGATGTGTTGTGTTGGAGGACACCTAGACACAAGTGAATCCTTAAGCAGAAGCAGCGCCCCTGTTTTGTGTGTCATCAGTGGGTCTCGATGTTTATAAGCCCAGCAGAGGCACTGCCCTGCCTTGCTATTAGCAGCATGATGCAAACCAAGCCTTGGTTTAAGCCCGTGAGAATAGGGGAGGGACCCAAGCCCAGTTTTTGATGTTCTGCATGGGTGGGTACCCTGAATACTCAAATGCATTCCAGTGACAGCTGACCCTGTAAGGAGATTTTCAATAGCTCTCTGGATTTTTTTTCCTCTTTCCTTTTTCCCCCTCCTTTTTCCCTTTAAAAAAAAATACTTTGTTTTATTTTAATTTAATTTATTTTTGTTTTTTCCTGATCCAAAGACTGCTGGGGGACAGGAAAAAAAAAAAAAGCATCCATTGTAGCTGTCTCTTTGAATAGATTTCACTGATGGAGACAGTTGAGGAGAATTTCAGGGATCATGTTAACTTCTTTTCTTTCACACTGCCGTTGCGTGTGTGTTACTGACTGAAACACTGTGATTTTGAAATGGTGCAAATTCCCACCACTTACTTCAAAGGGGGCAGATTTTCGTTGTTCGGGTGTTTTTGTTTCAGCAAGATGTATGCTGCAGGTTTTGGTTGTGTGTCCTTTTGCATTTTTGGTTTGTTTTCTTTTTCCCCTCCTTCTTTTTTTTCCACAGTAACAAAAGACTTTGGGATTGAATCCTGAATTAATTTTTTATGTTAAGGCTATCTGGAGGTACACAAAACTGGTTTATAATCCTATAGTAGTTAGCTTGTCCAGACTATCCAGAGAACAGCCGTTCTTGATTCCAGCACACCACAGATTCCTGTATTGGACATTGTGCTTCAGCTCGACCTCGTTGGAACTGCGTATGTAATCTAAAATGTCATTCCTTTGGATTTTGAATATTGCAATCACGAGCTTTAATAGTTTGAAAGTTTGGTGGATGTATAGCACTTCCTTCCGAGGGAAATTATGATGTGACTACTGCACTTGCAGTTCCCACAGCACAGACTTCTGCAAGAAAATGTCATTTTGGATTATCTTTAATGGATGCAGGTGTGTGGAATGGCTGTGTACCTTTTTTCCCCACTGTTTTTTTTTTTTTTTTTTTTTTTTAAAGGACAGTAATGTTACAATCACTGCTTTATTTGGTACGACTCCAAAACAATACATAATTTGTGTAAAATTCATCCTGATAGGTGTTTGAAATATAGCAATTGCACTACATAGAGTGATAACTTGTGACCTTCTGACAAGGGATCCACTATTGCAATTGTAATGCACTTTATAGATCTCCTTAAGTAGGTCACCAATTTGCAATGAGTCTTCCTACAGTCTGTGCGAAGTGTTTCTATTGCAGGAGTGGGGAGCCCTTTTCTCTACAACATCGCCAATTTCCCAAAGAGAGGCTAAAATTACAGAATTGTAGGGGTTGGAAGGCACCACAGTGGGTCATCTGGTCAAGCAGCGTCATCCTAGAGCACATTGCACAGGATTGCATCCAGACAGCTCTTGAAGATCTCCAGTGAGGGAGACTCCACAGCCTCTCTGGGCAATTTGTTCCAATGCTCAGTCACCCACACAGTAAAGAAGTTCTTCCTCATGTTCAGTGTAACTTCCTGTGCATCAGTTTCTGCCCATTGCCTCTTGTCCTATGCCTTGGCACCACTGAGAAGAGCCTGGATCCATCCTCTGGACACCCTCCCTTCAGATAATCATATACATTGACAAGGTGCCCTCTCAGTTGTCTCTTTTCAAGGCTGAACAGTCCCAACTCTCTTAGCCTATTGTATCTCAGTAAGAGAAATAGAATCATGGAATCATGAAATGACTTTGGTTGGAAGGGACTTTAAAGATCATCTAATTCCATCCCCCCTACCATAAGCAGGGACACCTCCCACTAGACCAGGTTCCCATTTCCCCACCCAGCCTGGCCTTGAACACTCACTGCCCGGGCATCCACACCTTCTCTGGGCAACCTGTTTCAGTGCCTCCCTACCTTCACAGTAAAGAATTTTTTCTGTAAATACTCCAGTCCCTTAATGCTCCAGTCCCTTAATCATCTTTGTAGCCCTCTGCTGGACCCACTCCAGGAGCTCCATGTCCCTCTTGTCCTGAGGAGCCCAGACCTGGACACAGTACTGCAAGTGAGACCTCACTAGGGCTGAGTAGAGGCGCAGTATCACCTCTCTTGACCTGCTGGCAACGTTCTTCCTAATGCACCCTAGGATACCATTGGCCTTCTTGCCCACCAGGGCACACAGCTGGCTCATGGACAGCTTGTTGTCCACCAGGACCCCCAAGTCCTTCTCCACAGAGCTTCTTTCCATTAGGCC
Source organism: Empidonax traillii (assembly GCF_003031625.1). NCBI lineage: Eukaryota > Metazoa > Chordata > Aves > Passeriformes > Tyrannidae > Empidonax > Empidonax traillii. The sequence continues at coordinate 660,245 of NW_020955830.1, read as the reverse complement.
AGCCCCCAACCTGTACAGGTGTGTGGGGTTATTCCTCCCCAGGTGCAGGACCTGCATTTGCCTTTGTTGAATTTCAGACAGTTCCTCTCTGCCCATCTCTCCAAACTGCCAAGATCCTTCTGAAGGGCTGCACAGCCCTCTGGGGTATCAGTCACTCCTCCCAGCTTTGTGTCATCAGTGAACTTCCGGAGGAAGCATCTGCCCCTTCATCCAAGTCATTGATAGTAAGTTAAATGATACTGAGCTCAGTATTGACCCTTGGGGAACATCACCAGTGACAGGCCTCCACATGGACCCTGGGCCACTAATTCTGACCCTCTGGGATCTGCTGGTCAGCCAGTTCTCAATTCACCTCACTATCCACTTGTTCAGCCCACACTTCCTGAGTGTTCCTATGACAATGTTGTGAGAGAGAATGTCCAAAGCCTTGCTGAAGTCAAGGTAGACAATATTCACTGAGACAAGGGAATTGTACCTGTGCAAGTATCCTTGTTTGATGAGAAATACAGGCTCACATCACAAAATGCATGTGGATATTCACACCTGAGCAGCTCTGTTTGCAGAGGGGCTGAGACCTTGGGTAAAACTTGAGATGTTTGAGAGGTGCAGAAAGATGTTTGCCAGTGGACTCAAGTGGCTGTTTATGCCAGTCTAAACTACTTTGCAGTTTCCCCATTCAGGGGGAGAATCTGGGCCTCCACTGTGTCTGCAGGGATGTTTGTGCTGGGAGAATGGGATATGATGGGGCATATCTGAGAGCTGCCTTGCTGTTTGTCTTCTTCAGATTTGGGAGCAGCAGATGGGGGGTTGTCTTCTTCAATGCCTTTATGCTTGATCGCTCCCTCATCCCATGCAAGTGAAGGGCAGAGCAGCGTAACCCGTGAGCCAGGCTGTAAGGGTGAGGATGCCAGCTTTGTTTGACCCTTTTCAAGCTGCAGGCTTGAGCACAGCGAGAGTCCAGGGTTCTCCCAAGTTCATGTAATTTGGGAGCAAAGCCTATTTCAGCAGTAGTCATTTTGGTAAAGCTGATTACTTAAATGCGTAAATAAATAAATGTTATTAGCCAGAGTAACAGGCAAGTTAGTGAAGAATACCATGAAAGTCTGGTCTGTAGTAATATAGGTGTATTTTGCTGTAGTAGTAATGTAATGCTGTTTCTTTAAGCTGGTTCCTCTTACTACTACAATATAATAAATGGCAAAAATGTATTTTGACCTAAGGGTGCCAAGTCCACTTCTAATTTCTAACTCAAATAGGTCTCTGCTGGGTTGCAGTAGGAGCTGTAATCAAACATCAAACAGATAATCACATTTTGGTTTTTTTTCCTGTAAATTACTTTTCCTTGTATACCATAGACATTTGTGGGAGTGATTCCTTGTTGACCACAAAGATGTGGTTTTTGTTGTCTTTCATTTATGTTCTCTATTGAATTAGCAGTGTTATGCAGTTTTGTCTGTCACACTTGGGTGGGATGCTGCAATGATTTAATTTAAAATGAAAGAGAGATGTCTTCATTTTAGAGAAAACCATGGCTAAGTGGTGAGTGTAAGCAGGTCTAACCATTACCAGAAGCCCTAATTAGAAGAAATCCCATGTACGGTTGACCTTGACTATTGAGACAACCCTCAAAGAAGAAAGAGCACTAAAAATTAGTATGCTGCCAACGCTGCACTTTTATTATTTGACGTTATTAAGCAAACTCGGTGTGTATTTCTTTTTTGAAGCGTTTGATTAAATGTGTGATCTTATCTTAGTGAAATGGCCTGCTGGGCTGCAGACAGTGGTGTTCAGAAATGAAATTTGTTTAGAGCCTCTGAACAGACATTTATTCAATGAGACCTTTCTTGAATAATAGATGTGACAGTGGGACAGCTGTGCAACGTGTTTTGGGGTTTGGGCTTTTTTTTTCTCTCTCTTTTTTTTTTTTTTTTTTTTTTTTTTTTTTTTTTTTTTTTTTTTTTTTTTTTTTTTTTTTTTTTTTTTTTTTTTTTTTTTTTTTTTGTGTAGGGAGTTACGATGGGATTGGGGGGAGAAGATAACACAAGTGCACAGGTGTGAGAATAGGGTGTATATGTAGGGAAATTATCATATGTTGCAGAATCAGGTCCCAGTTCTGCCAAGAATTATTTTTGGACCAAGCTTTACATGCTTCAGGACCTCCCTGCTGGCATATGGTTTGGCATATCAAGTGATGCACACATATATATATATATATAGCTCTGTATCAATAACCTTATGCTTTTGCTAGAGCTTTTAAGATGCTTGGATTTTGCAGGTATAAAAAACCCACCCAAACCCACAAACAACAAACCACAGAATCATGGTAGTTTACTCCTGGGATCAGTGCTGATGCCGTTAAGCAGTCGGATGGTTTATAATAGTTCCATCAAAACAGTGAGACTAAGGGAAAGAGGCTAATCCATCAGTAAGGAAGACAGGATTCACCAGAGGTATTTAGCCTCTTGTGTTGTGTCCAGCAATGAGAAAATGAGAAATGTAGGTGAATATTCTCATCCTCCTTGTTTTTACCCTTCGCATGCTGGTTTTGCTTGGGGTAGAGTTAATTTTCTTTGTGGTGGCTGCTAAGGCGCTGTGTTTGGGATTTGTGCTGGAACCAGGGTCAGTAATTCAGGGATATTTGAATCACTCCTGAGGAGAGGTTGCTCAGCATCAAGGCATTTTCTACCTCTCACCCACCCCTTCAGTGAGGAGGCTGGGGGTGCACAAATAGTTAGGAGACACAGCCAGGACAACTGACCCCATCTGACCCAGGGGATATTCCAGACCATATGGCATCATGCTAAGCATGCTCTATAGCTGGGGGAAGACGAGGGAAGTGGGGAATGTTTGGAGTGATGGCTTTTTGTCTTCCCAAGTAACCGTTATGTGTGATGGAGCCCTTCTTTCCTGGATATGGCTGAACACCTGCCTGCCCATGGGAAGTGGAGAACGGATTCCTTGTTTTGCTTTGCTTGCCCTCGCAGCTTTTGCTTTACCTATCAAGCTGCCTTTATCTCAATCCATTGGGTTTTCTCACTTTTTCTCTTCTAGTTGATTCTCTCCTCCCTCCTGTTGTGGGGAGTGAGCGAGTGACTGTGTGGGGCTTGGTTGCCAGCTGGAGTTAAACCATGACAATTGAAAGCACAGTGCTTTCTTATTAGGCACAGCTGTCTTGGGACCCTTCATCAGGGAAAAAATACCCTAAATGGGGCTTCCAGTTTTGAAACATTGTCGGAAATGCACTGTTATATGTCTGTTTTCCAGCAAAACAGGCAACTTCATTATAGTTTTCCGTGCAGTGCAGGGGTAAAATTTCATGGAATGTGTGAACTGCATAGGATTTCAGCTGTTACACACCTTGCTTTTCCGAATATGATGCTGAGAAGGAACATGAGTGCCTAGAAAGTTTAATTTTTCAGTAGTGGACTGTGGTGATCTTTCAGGGCTAGATGTGTGAGTTTTCTGAGTGGCTCAGTCCTCCCCTGTAAAAGTGCCTTTTTTAATCTAGAAAGTTCACTTTTGAAGGAAAGGAGTCCCAGAGTGCTTCTCCTGTAAAACTGTGTTTTGATCAATCCTCATCTGCCCTGCTGCTTCCCTGCATTGTACAGCAGCTTTTACATCAGGTTAGACAGTGATTAAGTGATTTCTCCTTGTAGAGGTAAAACCAAAATCTTTCCTTACAGGAGTTAGGAGAAGTTGTGAGCTCCATGCCTGAATAATATCCTGAGGTGCCAACTTAGTAGTCCTCCAGTGTTTGATGCTCCAGCTGCTCACCTTCCCTGTTCTTTGGTTAAAATGTGATTGTTTTTCTTAAAAGCTGGACAGCTCTCAGGACCTTTTGATAACTTTTAAGTATGGATAAATTTTTCTATCCTAGTGCACAGCTAATTCCACCAGATGCCAAATGCAGGTCTGTGAGACTGGGCATAAAGTACAGGAATTCGTGTGTCTGTAAGCCCTGCATATTTTGCCATGATGCTTGATTGAGTTTGAGGCATAATTTCTGCTTGCAAGGTGATTTGCATATGTGGTATACTGAGGAATACTTTCCATTATTACCATCATTTAAGGGTCTCTTCCTCAGATCTGCAACTGGATATGAGTTGTTTTCGTAGAAGAGACAGCAAGCCCAGAGCCATGGGTCAAAGATCTGCAACACAATCCTTGTGAGCATCCTAAATAGTGTCCCTGGGGCTGGTTCATGTTGAGGGTGGTGAAACTGCCTGCCATGAAATCATCCCCTTGGGATGGTGGTGGGCAGAGAGGAAGGGTAAGGGTGTGGAGAGCCAGGTTTATAACCATTTTGCAGGTTGCACAAGGGTGACAGGTGTTCTTGGCTCTGACATGAGCTCCGTGAGGTGCTCAGACAAGCCTTGTCTCATCTGGGTACCTGCATGGAAGCTAGGTTATAATCCAGCCTTAAAAAACCCAAACATTAAAAATTATTCTCTCTGGAGATGACATTTGCATATGAAAGCACAGCCTGCTAGGAGTAGTAATGATCCCATTATGATCTGCTTAAACTAGAAGTCAGTCAGGAAAAGGAAGATGGAAAATTCACTGGACTAAAGTCTACTTGGCATTTGCTCTTCTGCAGAAGTAACTTCCTCTGAGTAACTCTATACGTATCTGTTTCTGAGCTGAGTCTGAACTGGGAATGACAACTTGTTATAATAATTTTGTACCTAAATACTGCCCAGCTATAGCATTTAACCTAATTTTGAACTTTCAATGAGGCTCAAAAATGAGAAGAAAAATCCATCATGGAAAAATTTCTAAGGTGGCTGTTTAAAAAAGGAGGTAGCATTTTTACTAGCATTCTGTTGCTCCGAAAGCTAACCTAATTTTTTTAAATACAAACAAAAATTACTTTCCACAAGTGCTGGGTGTGCTGGTTCGGTTAGTGTACCCTGTGAAAGCACCACTGATGTTTCCCATACTGCGAGATGTGGTAGCCCTTGGCAAAGGTGCATGGGAGCAGTGCTGCTCCTGTACCAGGAGGTATTTTATGATCCCATTTCCTTGTCTGGAATTCATTTGTGCAGAACTTGAGGACTTTGTACAGTTGCGTGGACTTTGAGGCTGCATTTCTTGCTGAGGGTCCCAGATGTGCCAGCATTTTAAGTGACAAAAACTAATGCTATGGAAAATACCACAAGGAAGAGAAAGTTCCTCCTTACAGCATTGCCCTAGGACTTAAGGGAACCTACCTGGCCAGGCATTACACAAAACTGAGAGAAGGGGATATTGCCCATGCTGGAGGCAGCACAAAGTGTTGCAGTCCATTCTAATTATTCCAGTTGGCAACATTGCTTGCTTTCTACTCCTGTTGAATTTTTTTGCCTAATTTTGCCTAACACACCTAATTTGCGTTAGGGAGTAAGGGACTAATGACAGCCAATGAGTTAAACCTGTGTGTGTGTATGCAGTAATAAGGTTCAAAGGTCACTGTGTGTAATTATGTTAACTTTACAGCCTCCTTGCTAATTTTCTGTTGATTGAGAGAGAAACGAGGACCCCTTTGTGCCCTGACAACTGTCTTCCCTTCCAGCAAAGCAGGGGCTGATTCCTGGCTACTCCAGCCTTTTCCCAGCTGGATGTCTACTGTATTTTCTTTGCAGTTTCTTCACTTCCATTTCCAGACTCATTACGTCAGACATCCAGGGTACGTAAAGATGATCAATGTGTATCTACTGATGCTATTTTAACACAGAGCAATTATTTAAATTAATCAAGAGGACATCGTTCATCAACAGGGTGCGACAAACTAACAGCAGGAGCGACGCTTTGTTTAATGCAGGTCTATGGTCTTGATATTGAGATTTCAGCAGCTGGCAAGGCACTTCATCATCTGGGAAGACCTGCTGGGAGCCACATACAAATCATGTGAAATCTTGATGTTGCCTTGCAATGTTTGCACTGTTGGTGTTCAGCTCTAGGTGCTGGTGTTACATCTTGGCAAAAACAATACTGGCATGTGCTGATAGAGGAGGATGAGCAGATATAGCCTTGTGGTTGCCTCCATTTTCTAGATGCAGTGAGAGATTATAAGGGACTTTTCATTTTTTCCTTCCCTTTTGAGATTTCTCACCACCTTGCTAGTCGGTTCTCAGCCTATTTATTTTTTAGGGTATCAGACCAATTAAAAATGCGTTTCCTGTTTTTTCATATTAGTATGATTTTGTTGTCTCTGTCTTTATACTACTCGTCAGGTAAGTGTATAATAAAGGGTCTGTTTCCATTTTTAAACTGAGAAGAAGCTGTCTTTCTCTAATTAATTTGGCTTTGACCAATCCTCTGAAATCTTGGAAGTAATATGGAAATGTCCCTTAGTTTGCTTTCTTGGACGAAGGCCAGCAGAGGTTTTCTTGTGTGGGCTTGCTTTGTTTGTTTTCCTCAAAAGCTGTGTGTTGATTCAGGCCAGTTGCTGCTAATACAGTCTTTGGATATAGTGTTTGTAGCTAATTAAAAATAGCCTCTAATTGAGAGCTGAATGTTGTGGAGTTGAATTTTCCTGCACATTAGTCATATAAGAGGTTGCCTGGAAAAGTAAAGGGTGAATC